>NC_136506.1:74097801-74215301 GCF_053919585.1 Euprymna scolopes
ATCTCACTATATCTCTCTTTTTATATGTCCTTACCTTTCTCTGTCTCTCTCTCACTATCCCTCTCCTCTCCCTATCTTTCTATCTATCTATCTATCTATAGATAGATAGATAGATAGATAGATAGATAGACATAAGGGGATCTCTCTATCTATCTGTTCCCTCTCTTTTCCTCTCTCTCTCTCTCTCTCTCTCTATTTATCTATCGATCGATATATATATTTGCACTTTCTCTCGCTTTCTCTCTCTTTCTTTCTCTCTCTCTCTCACTCTCTCTCTCTCTCTCTCTCTCTCTCTCTGTGTATATATATATATATATATATATATATAACACATTCACTATTTATCTTTTTCATTCGCTCTGTCTCTATCTCCCCCCCCCTATATATATATATATATGTGTGTGTGTGTGTGTGTGTGTGTGTGTGTGTGTGTGTGTGTGTGTGTGTGTGTGTGTGTGTGTGCGTTTCCTAGTAAATAAGATTCCACGCAACGTACAGCGCCTAATGAGACAATGAATGCCTAATTCCATTCAAGTGGTGACCCTGAACGGCCATGGGGTCCACCTCTTTCTAACCTTAACGACTTTGATGCTACTTTTCTCTTTCTTCAATTGGCGAATCTCGTGTGGACCGTTCGGTTTGCACGTCCGCCTTGCATCGCGTTTCCACGAAAGAGAAAGTGAAAGGGGGGGGGCAGCAGGGAGAAGAAGAAAAGAGTGAGAGGGAGGTGTTAAAAGAGAGACAGAGTAATAAATTCAGTGCTATAAACAGAGAAAGGGAAAAAGAAATAAAAGAGGTAGAGAGAGATAGAAATAGAGAGATAGATAGAGAGGGGGTAGAAAGAGAAAGCGAAGGTAAACAAGAAAAATAGAGGTGAGGAAGGGTAAGAGGAAGGACTGCTTTACAGAGACAGAAAGGATGGACAACGGGGTGGTAGGGAAACTACTATAAAGTAACATAGAGAGAATAATACATTGCGTGTGTGGGAGAGAGAGAGAGGGGAGAGAAAGAGAGGGGACAGAAAGAGATAGAGGGGGAGTAAGAGAGAGGGGGGAAGGAAAAAAGAGAAACAGACAGACAGAACAAAAAGAGAAACAGCCAAGTGAAACTAAAAATGTAAGCTGATAAAAAGAGACAAATAATAGAGAAAGAAAGAAAAAAGAAAGAAAAGAAAAGAGGGGCAGGCAAAGAAAGTGGGAGAGGGGGGGGCAAATAGAAGGAAATAGAGTGAGAGATTGAGAGATAGGGAAAGGCAAAGTCCGAGAGAAAGAGAAAGAGAGAAGGGTGGGGAGGGGAAAAGAGAGAATGAAGAAAGTAAGAAAGAAAGAAAGAAGGAAAGAAAGTAAGTAAGTGGGGCAGACAGAGGAAAGGGACAAGAGAAAAACGGACAAATGACAAGCGAGAAAGACAGAGAGTGAGAGACTGGCAGATAGGAAGAGGTGAAGTCTGAGAGAAAGAGAAAGACTGGGACAGAAAGAAAGAAAGAAAGAAAGAAAGAAAGAAAGGAAAGAAAGACAAGAAAGGAAAAGTGACAGATAGAAAGTGGGGAGGATTAGGGGAAAACGTGCAAATGATCAGAGAGAAAGAGAGAGCGTGAGAGATAAAGAACAGGAGATGGAGAGAGGGAAAGTCAGAGTCAGAAAGATAAAGACAAAGAGAGAGAGAGAGAGAGAGAGACGGAGCGCTGAGCAGTACAGGGATGAAGAGAACCTTAGATAAACGGAACGACATACCGAGAGATAGATAGACACGTAGAAACAAAGAATCGTCGAAGAAAACTGGCTATAAAGTGAGGGTCAGAAATGGTGAATGCTGAAGAGCCATTGTCAAGGAGGCCATTCTGATTCCGCCTTATTTTTGTAATTTGATCTTCTTCTTCTTCTTCTTCTTCTTCTTCTTCTTCTTCTTCTTCTTCTTCTTCTTCTTCTTCTTGTACAGCCCCTTGCTTCCCTGCTCCCGTAAAATCACGTGAACTTGAAAATGCGTTACACACGCATAAAACGTATTCGTCTGAAAACTTGCAAAGCGAACCGCATATACCCACCGACTTCAACTACATATATTCCTTTGTCTGCTGCATATATATATATATATATATATATATATATATATATATATATATATATATATATGCGTGTGTCGTGTCGTTTATTCGTTTATTTTGTTTGCGATACTTCTGAATTCAATTATTTATACGAAAGTGCATTTTACCTAAATGCTAGTTGCAATGCCTCTAGATGGGTAGCGACATATGCATTTTCAGAATTAAATTATCCACGGACACGTGTTTCATTGTTCAGCCACGCTGAGGAGTTGCAAACGAAGAAACACGTGTCCGTGGGTAATTATATATATATATATATATATATATATATATATATATATATATATATATATATATATATATATATATATATATATATATATAAAGGACTATCTAGTGTTTCCTTTTCAGATTAAATGTTTTTAACTCATTTCAAAGTGTTCCTATTTACAATGCCTCCCCACGGCACAGAGTTAGACACCAAGGTCGTTTTTTAACGTGGAGAAAAGGAACAAAAATAAAAATCGTCTCAGTCGTGAAGGATTTCTCCTCCACTGACAGAGAACAAGAAATTGAAGTGCAGTATCTGAAGAACAGATGGTATTTATTTGCTCCCCCACCGAGCAAATTAGGCACAAGGCCGATTTTTAATGTGAGGAGTGAAGGGAGGGGGAAGGGAAAAAGGGGACCAGCTCCCGAGAGGTGGGAAATGGGAGCTGGTTAAAGGTCAGGCATGTGGGGTTGCCCCCACATCTGGTCTTTGCTAGTCATAGCTAGTCATAGCTTGCAGTATCTGCCGGAACAGATACTACACTTTGATCTTGGCCCGAAGGTGTTTTTTAACATGTTTTATTAACTGTTTTGCTCGTGTATATATATATATATATATATATATATATATATATATATATATATATATATATATATATATATATATATATATATTATAAATAATTATTTTCTATACCTACAGACACTAGTGTTTCATGCTTTCGTAATCATCAATGCAGGAAATGACGATTGCTACTAATCGAGAGATTCGAACCCAGCTACAAAGTACGATACATGTTTCGATAGGCATATACATTATTGTTACATTTATTCGATACTAGCGGGACCTGTGGAAATTCCACAGGCGACTCCTTCATATGTAATATATTGATGTTGGCGTTCTGTAGATGCTCAGCGTAAATGGAGACGCTCTGATATTATTGTAGTAGTTTCGAACGCCCGGCAAAACTCGGTCGTGAAGTACGTTTAAATATTATATTTAAATTCTTGCAGATTTCGTATATATTATTATAGAGTTAATGTTGTATCGATTTTTATATATTATAAAGTTGCGATTTCAAAATATATATATTTATCTATATGACTTGGGTGATTAGCTTGAATCGAAACCGATATAAAAACTTATGAATATATATATATATATATATATATATATATATATATATATATATATATATATATATATATATATATAAACTTCGAGTTCCTTCGGCCATAATCGAAACCGAAACAAAAACTTATGAAGAATTCTTGATAGAATTATTTATAAAAGAAAAATAGATTACTGGAGTGTAATCAGTTATAATCGATATCGAAACCAGAACTTATGAAGAATTGTTGGTAAAATCATTTATTACAAGAAATGGAAGTACATAATAATTAAACGAACCAGATGTAAGCGTGACACAGAAAATAACACACACGCTATCGTATTAATATATAGATATTGTTGTTATAAGACTTTAAGAAAAAGTCGAGCCGGTATTAAGGAATTAAGAATAAGGGAGGTATCTAACTGCAAATGAAATATTCCTGTCCTTAGATACTCTCTGACTGTTTACTGTTTATGCCCGCTGATTTAGCATTTATTCCCTCGTTTCTCATGTTTATATCTGATGCCTCTCAGTAGAAATAGATGCATACATTTTAATCTATCAGCATATGAACGACCAGCTAGAATTACGTTTGAATGAAACAAATTATAGTGCAGCTGTTTACATTTTGCTTTGACTTTTTTCTTTTTTTTTTTATTCCTGTTCTGCATATGGATGGAGCTTTCATATTTAAGATCTAACTAGAACAATCTATCCTTCCAGGATTCAATATATATATATATATATATATATATATATATATATATATATATACATATATATATATATATATATATAACGTTTTCCCTTGAACTTAGGGAATGACCGGGAAGCAAAACCTGGACTATATGGAGATTGAGGAACTGCCTTGATGCCCAGCTTGGTCAAATAGTCTGCGACAAGGATTGGGTTTTGGATTGGTGCATGGTCCTCCTCGAAATGCCACTGATCCGTCTAGCTGAATCCACTGGGAAAAATTTCCCCAACTCTTTACCTGTGCCTAAATCAAAACGTGGATTCCATGAACAAAGTTTCTTTCTTAGAACTGCACGCCTGTGGAACTCTGTTCCGTCTGCCTGCTTCCCACCTGACTACAACTTGGATGTCTTCAAGTCCAACGTTAACAAATTCCTAATGAACCGCCCCCTTAATTAAACACTTCATCAAATCTCCACACTAACGTACTGTACTTGCAATAATCCTTATCCCTGAGTGGCTTCCGGGCCTTGATAAGTGTTGACCACCGTGTAAAAAAAAAGAGTGCCGGTCTCTTCTGTTGGAATCTCTTCCTAAAATCCCTTAAACCCTCAACACACTACTCCTTGTTGAGTGTCTGTTTAGTGGAAATCCAGTGCATGTAGATCATGCTCGTGCTGTCAAAAAAAAAAAAAAAGCATCATCATATGTTTCTTGGTAGATTATCTCTGTCTGGCCTTCTTGGGTCTGGGAGAGCTAGCATGCTTCCACTGGGAACCCTGTCTTCTGGTCTCTGAGTCATAGTAATAGATCCAGTATTTATCGCAAATTATCAGAGCATCAAAATCTGCTGAATCATCTCCTTGCTGTCATGACGTCTTTCTTTCTGATCTTCTCTGAACATCCTTGGAACAAACTTCGCGCAAGTTTTCCGCATCTTCAGTTCCTCGAGAATAATTGTGTGTACATTTTCCACGCTGACATCAAACTGTGCACTTATTGTCTCTATAGACATTCTTTATTTTGCCGATCAACTCTGGTGTTCTAACTTCCTTACTCCTCCCACACTTATCATCATCTCACAGGCTCCATGCCTTCCTTGAATCTCTTATGCCATTCAAAAACTGATGCTTGATTCATGCAAGATGGTCAACAAGCAGTCTGAAGCGTCCCATATGTTTCTGTGGCATTTTTCCAAGTTTAAAGCAGAGTTTTATTGCATATTGTTCTTCGAAAAGGTCCTCACGTCCAGATTGCATTTTTGAAATTTATCAGCTGTGACAATCAGGCTTTAGTAGGGTGTATTCCAATTCCTACTGTAGCTGCTTATTTGAACCTGAAATCATAAGAATTGGTCAGTCATCTCACAGGATGTATAGAAATAACATAGTGAATTTTCAAGCCTATGATAATTTTAAATGCCGCGACAAAAAAGTCAGGAAACTTATTGAAGGCACCTCGTAGCAATAATTGTAATACAAGGTGGGGCGGAGCAACTTGCTTATTTGGAATATCAATTAAAACAAAAAAAAGTAAGTTACTCTGACGCACCCTGTATAATGTCTACCATGAATATGAAAAATTACAATCGAAATCGTTAGGTGGGAAACACCCCCTCATATATATATATATATATATATATATATATATATATATATATATATATATATATATATATATATATATATATATACTAGTAGTAGTAGAAGTATCCGTCGATGACTGGGTTAAAAAAAAGAGTCTTCAAAAAATGGACTCCGATGTAAAGTATGAAAAGTTATAACTAGGGTTTTGAGAAGAGAATATTCTTTTTATTGTTTTGACTCTCGGGTATATATTCGACACAGACACAGTTAATAAACCGAGAACCACATCACTCTAAATAAAATCATATAAGATATCCACGGATACTCGAGTCAAAACAATGAAAAGAATATGCTGTTGTCACAGCCCTATTAATAACCTTCCGTACTTTCATAAATCAGGGTAGATGCATTGCCACCGAATCATACGAGGACATTAAAAACTCCAGCAAAATCTCGAAATCCATTTCATTCACACGAAAACTTTATTAGCAATAAAAACCCATTCCTACACATACTAATATAGTCCAACAATCTTGCATAATATACTACCTCAATATATAAAAAAAACTACCCAAGACAACTCTAACCCCTTAATTATCTCAACAAATGCCCAGAAAAATACAAAATAGTCCTAATAAAAAAACCTGATCTAACGTGCATATAATATTTCCTCATCCAATAAAATATTCTACAAAGAACTAACAACCATAAAACAGACGCTAATAAACAACAACTTTTCTAATTAATCAGTCAACCAACACATAAACTTTTTCACAAACTCTCTGCATAAAACACAACCCCTCATTACTAGTACCAGACATTGGACGAACACTGCTGAAGAGGGTTTCATACCCTACACTTACCGTGTAACCTTCCTTGTATTCCATGCTGAACACAAACCACCTTGCCTGAGAAAAACTTTGCGTTGCGGGATGTATTTTTTTTAGAAAACCCCAACGTCCCAAAAATTTCAGTAATCTCCATTTTAATCACCCCATACCGTGCATGTACAGCTTTCCTGATAACATCACAGTATGCCTCCAAACTGTGAATGAATATTTCCCTGGCGTCTTATTTCTCTTGTAATATTGTCAAACGCACGATCACAGGCCTTGTAACTGTGACCTGGCACGAGATCATACTGCGTCAATTCATTTATGCACTTCAAACAATATTTGTTTTTATTTTGTCGTCCTCCCCCCCCCCGCAGGTGTCACTAAACACTAGTAGTTTGTTAAACTCGTTGGCCTCGTACTTGGCTTTAATCCACTTTCTGATACACGTAGTTATCTCCACTGATCCTCTTCCCGCCGTAAAATGTTGATTTATTCTATTTTAAATCATGAATGTGGGAGCTGTACAGTCAACGTTTTCTACAATAGTATATGACACTGATGCTGAGTCTGGGTAAGGACAGTGTCTGTTGCAGTCAAGACAGATGATTCATGTACCAGAATAAGTGTCACCAGTTAAAGTTTTCATTAAGTTTTGACACAAACGTTCCTGTTTCTGTTTTCCAGATTTTGTCTTTCACGTTCATCAATTTGGCATCAAACTATAACGCTATTTTCATGCATTGGGCAGTACCAAATCATTTTCTTACGGGTTAAGAGTCAAGTGTGATAATAGCGTGTTTTACACGAGGTTTAAGAGATCACAGATTTCGGGGAAATGATAGAATGTGTTTTTGTTGAGATATCGTAGAAGAAAAACTAATTTGCAACGAAATAAAACGACAATTTGGCGTCAAAAGTCTGCCTGAAGTGATCAGAAAAATCTTAGAAATAAGCCATGTGTCTTATGTCAAGCAGAAGACCATGCAGAAGAGAAAAAAAGAGATGAAAAAGCATCATTAGGAAAAGAAAGGGGGAATGAGAATTAAAGAGAGGTATAGATTAAGAGAAAGAAAATAGACGAAGAAGGTGTAATCTTCAAATAATAGAGGAAAGCAGAATGATCTCAGATAGATGAGAGGCAGATTTAAGGTTTCCATAAAACCATTGGTTTGGCAGGAGAGATTTGCTCGCTGGCCTCGAAGAGAGCGCATGTCAGCTTTTGGGCTCTAGTCCCAAAGCTGGATCACTCCCCGAAAGAGCAAAGTGGAAAGAAAGACTTTTTCCCTATGACCGGCCGAGTAGACAGGAAAACATTGTCTGGAACTTTGTAACGAAAATCGAATTAAGTTGCACGAAGTGTATCTGAAATTATTTTTGTTATAAGAAAGTGATCTTTGGATATATCATTGAACAGTGATCGTTTTGATTGTTGAGAATAGTCCAATTAATTTTCAGATCTACTCTGAATCCTGACGCCAGAACTGTTGCTGAGCGAGATGATATACCAGCAACACCAGATCACTTACGAGAAGAACGCAACCCGACGACTGACAACGAACGACCAGCGTGTTAAAAGTATTGCCGTTTTAGGCGCTCGGTGCATCAGAACGGTAATTCAAGTGACCAGTGAGTGTCTGGTTACATTTTGAAGCGTCCATTACTAGACAAAAATAAAAATGTAGCCACTGGGACTTAGGGTTAGCACTTGTGTGTAGGGGTTGGTGACGGCCTGGTTAAATTAATTGGTCTCGTGACGCAGGATTATGCAAACATCCCACCCGACGTGGTTACAAAACTGGTCACAGGCGGTGCACGTGTAAATTTGCGGATGTTTAAAGGACAAGTTGAATTTGGTATTAAACACTGACCCGTAATAAGACTTCTTTACTACCTCATCCTAAGTATAACTAGTGCTCACCCACTAAAGATACATACCGTGAAGCTTTAGTACATTTAACCTTCTGTCTAGGTAATGCATGTTGGGTGATTTTATACGAGTATTGTGGTTGGACACGGCGGGAATCGACACTATGTGTTCACCCACGCAGTCAACCTGGCTGGCAATAACTTCGTGTCTTGTGTTTACCTCTTTTATCTGTGATTGCGGTCCCAGAATCTGTCACTCTCTTCACAGCATTCGCCACCTTCCTCTGGTTGTGAGCAAATATTTCCTGGAAACTAGCGCGAAAAATAGATTACACAGTGTTTTTGTAACTGACTCTGTACTGAAGCATGGTATCACGTTTTATGCCAAACGCATCTGGCGTCTCGATTTTCCGGCTGCACTTCACATGTACAACATGCACTATTTTCTGTATGTACGCATTTTGTTGTCCGTAATCACCAATGTCCTAGAACTGCTTGAACGGTTGCTGTATTACATTAAGTTAGTAAAACATCTGTCACTAAACGCGGAACCAATCTTTGTTGAATTCACGCATCTGTATGAATGGCGACTGATATACTCCTTGCCCAAGTTTTTCCTCTGTTTTGCTACGTTCATTTTCCTGGTTCTCAAAGAGAACAGATGTCCCACACCATCATTTTTATTACTAGACGAACTCATAATGGCATTAATAACTTCTACAACAATCGCAAATAACAACACACACAAACCCCGTGCAGTTTAAAACGTGTACCTTTTAATACTGGTGTGGAAAGGGACATTGTAGACGCTGGTTGGTTGAGTGCGCGTGTATCGCCTGTTTCCATCAGCATAGAAGCGCTCGCCGAGCTAGAGCACCTTGCGTCGCTAGTTCTAATTGATAGAAAGTTTTGCCGCACGACAACCGCGCTTGGTACTTTCTGATGCTCATGCCAGAGGCAAGCTCCAAGGAGTGAGACATAGAAACGAAAGAAATTAGATTTTAAACGTGTTCTCAGATGCATTCTATACCTCCGACCCATGCTTCGTGTAAAGAGAGTTTGAAGAACACAATGGTATATGAGGGTCGTTCCAAAAGTAAGGCTTCTTATCTTTTTTTTAACTCAAAGACTAAAACGTTAAAAAGCTACGAAGACAAGAATGGTACTGTTAAAGTGAGCGACTGTTTTGTGTTCTAGAATGTATTTTTCCACATAGTTACCACCATTCTCAATGCACTTTTGCCAGCCGCTTTTGATACCTCGGTCGTAAAAGTCCGGAGCTCGTTTTGTCACTCACATTTCTGTCGCCACTATGAAATCAATGAACCTATCTCCTAATTGTGCTGACACCAACTACATCGGTCTCGTAAACCTTCAGCATGAATCGGTGAATGTTGATCGGTTTAATCTTTCTTCTATGGAGGAATTCAATGACGCGTCTCTGCTCCTGGCGCATTTCCGTGACAGGGCTCGCTTTCTTAGAATCTCACACCGTCAATATATGCAACAGAGAGATAAAACTTTCAGATCATGAGTGCATAAGTTCAGTCATCATCACAATAACATGAGACAATGGCGGAATAAAAAAAATAGGAGGCATTACTTTTGGAACGTCTCTCGTGCGTGACTCGTTTTTCCTATATATGGTGCTTGGTACGGTATGATTCTGGGGACCACACACACACATACACACACCCACAACACACACATATATATATATGTGTGTGTGTGTGTGTGTGTGTGTGTGCGCGCGCGTGTGTGTGTGTGTGTGTGTGTGTGTGTGTGTGTGTGTGTGTGTGTGTGTGTGTGTGTGTTAAAGTCATGAAGGATTCATCATTCTTCACGAGAGATATCTTTCGTAAGAGAATACAATGCACATATAGAGCAGAATAAAGTTTTAAAAAGAAAAAAAAAACTCAAACAAATTATTTCAAATCTTTGCACAATATTTTCTTTCACTCGCTTAGGGATTTTATCCTCGACCCCCCCCCCCAAAAAAAGTCAACAGAGATTAGATCATTCCTGTAATGACCTGTACCTATTGCATTTTGCGGTGGGATGCTCCTCCTATAAATTTCTAGGAGGTCCATCCTCTCAGGCTTTACCTTCCCTCTTTGAGAAGGGGTTATTTTATTGCTAATCGCCTGAGGCGCCCTTACCGCGGAATGCCGACAGTCATCCCAAGCACTTTTTGCAGGTCAGAGTGCCCCTCCTCGGAGGCGTTGAATTCTGAATCCCACTTTCTGATCCTGATGTCTAAGTACTTGCAGTGGGAGAGAATTAAAGCATTATTTTGCCCGGACATACGTCGTCGGGTACTAATAGCTTTTCGTTCGCATACTAGGAAGTAGAGAATACTTACACCGTATTGTAAATATCACGAGGAGGAGGAAAAGGAAGACCATGTTTACCATTCCGATAGGGAAGACTAAGTGTAAACCTATAGGTCGGTCATCGGCGTGACCGACCCACGTTTTACACTAAATGTCCTGGAAACGGTCCCATGCTGTGACGATGGGCCAGTCAGTAGGGTTTGGGTATGAAGATCTATCAGTCAGACGTCTTTTTTTCTAGGTGAAGATTACAGGCATACCTGGGATGTTGGGTGTGGCGGGCTACTTCACTCAGGACTACGTCTTCGCTCTGGTGGCTCCCTTTGGCTGGAATCGTCTTGATGCTAGGACGGTCTCGACATTTTGAGGCCAGCACAAAGCAGCGCACGACACGCAAGTTGCAATATATCTGAGAAATAATCTTATCTATTTATTTTACAAACAAAATATTACAATACATTACAAAAAAAAATATAGATTGTAATTACAAATTACATATCATAATTAATTTTCACAATTAGCTCTTTAAAACTAACTAGCCCTAACTAGTGCTAAGAGATACAAAAATATACGTCTTACCCCATAGCTGACAGAATGATTAGTTGGTTGGTTGTTTTTGTTTTACGGCATATCAACCCTGTTCGGGTTATTTAATGCCGAATCCAAAGATTTTGAAGAAAATATTTTTTAATAGAATATATTTGTTGTTTTCACGTCAGTTTCTATTCAACCCATAGTTGGGACCCTAACAGGTACTACCACTCCGGGTCAGAGTGGACATGAGAGCAATGGTAATTAAAGGGTGGCTCCACACTCCCCAACGCCCACAAGCTGGGGCCTCACCACTGGATATAGTTTAAGGTCATATCCAGGACCCCCATTGAGGGACTTTTACCCTCTGCAGGGGGGGGGGCAGTCGGCGTATTCTAATGCCCCACCGACAGGGCCGCTGACAGAATGGAAAAGAGATCGAGGGAATAGGAATTGCATTGTGGTTTCCTTTCCCTCTGTATTACTCCGCGCGAAACGCAATCATTTCCCGGCAATGCTCGGGGAGGGGGGGCACGATGGCCTGTAGCACGATCAAAACATAGTGCCACATAAGTTCAAGAAGGCAGCAGTAGGGGGAACCAATATCCAATCTGTCTTAAAAGTTCGTCTGGCTTAGAAACCGTCTGTACTTGTAATTATAACATCATTTGGGTCGAAGTATTTGGATTTGAATATCTTCAACGTATTATTTGGATTTGAATATCTTCAACGTATTATTTGGATTTGAATATCTTCAACGTATTATTTGGATTTGAATATCTTCAACGTATTATTTGGATTTGAATATCTTCAACGTATTATTTGGATTTGAATATCTTCAACGTATTATTTGGATTTGAATATCTTCAACGTATTATTTGGATTTTAAAATACTGCGCCGATCTTTTTGGAAATTTCACACAAATGTGTGTTATGTGTCTGGGAGTGTTCTTAAATAGGTTTTGTATCGGAATAATTCCGATAGGTATCAATTAAAACATGATACATGACTTTTGCATTTTAAACTTTAATCCAAGCCATTCTATATAAAAACGATTTTATAAAATCAACAGTGGGTTCTCTACAGTGCAATGTAGACTAGAATGTATTGTGAACTAAGTAACTGTGGAGAGGCACGTGAAGCTTCCTTCCAGTGCACCGCGATGTGTCTCCGACTAGAGTCAACGGTCAATCGATTTGATTGAACAATTAGACATTTTACCGATTTCGATGATAATAAAAGTATTTAGGAGTGTAGAACATTCGTTGATCATCATTCAATCCCGGGCAATATCGGGTATCCCTGCTAGTTTACGTATAAAATAAATGGATTACAATAATATGTTTCATGTTTTACGGCATGTATCGTCAGTAATGAGCATTGGTTATATTGACGAAAAGATAGTAGAGAAATCTCACAACAAGTCAGTGTTTAATACCAAGTTTAACCTGTCCTTCAAATATCTACAAATCTATTTAAGCGCTAGAATATTTTGATATATTTGACCTTGCGATATTTTGCATTGAAGCATTGGGACATGGGGTAAATATACTTTATATATTTTGCATTGAAATATTGGGATATGGGGTAAATATACTTTATATATTTTGCATTGAAGCATTATGACATGGGGTAAATATACTTTATATATTTTGCATTGAAGCATTGGAATATGAGGTACATATACTTTATATATTTTGCATTGAAGCATTGGGATACGAGGTAAATATACTTTATATATTTTGCATTGAAGCATTGGAACATGAGATAAATATACTTTATATATTTTGCATTGAAGCATTGAGACATGAGGTAAATATACTTTATATATTTTGCATTGAAGCATTGGGATATGGGGTAAATATACTTTATATATTTTGCATTGAAGCATTGTGATATGGGGTAAATATACTTTATATATTTTGCATTGAAGCATTGGGACATGGGGTAAATATACTTTATATATTTTGCATTGAAGCATTGAGACATGGGGTAAATATACTTTATATATGTTGCATTGAAGCATTGGGATAAGGGGTAAATATACTTTATATATTTTGCATTGGAGCATTGGGACATGAGGTGAATATACTTTATATATTTTGCATTGAAGCATTGTGATATGAGGTAAATATACTTTATATATTTTGCATTGAAGCATTGGGATACGAGATAAATATACTTTATATATTTTGCATTGAAGCATTAGGACATGAGGTAAGTATATATTATATATTTTGCATTGCCGCATTGGGACATGGGGTAAATATACTTTATATATTTTGCATTAACCCATTGAGACATGAGGTAAATATACTTTATATATTTTGCATTGAAGTATTGGAATATGGGGTAAATATACTTTATATATTTTGCATTGAAGCATTGGGATATGGGGTAAATATACTTTATATATTTTGCATTGAAGAATTGGGATATTGGGTAAATATACTTTATATATTTTGCATTGAAGCATTGTGATATGGGGTAAATATACTTTATATATTTTGCATTGAAACATTGGGATACGAGGTAAATACACTTTATATATTTTGCATTGAAGCATTGGGACATGAGGTAAATATACTTTATATATTTTGCATGGAAGCATTGGGATATGGGGTAAATATACTTTATATATATTGCATTGAAGCATTAGGATATGGGGTAAATATACTTTATATATTTTGCATTGAAGCATTGGGATACGAGGTAAGTATACTTTATATATTTTGCATTGAAGCATTGGGACATTAGGTAAATATACTTTATATATTTTGCATTGAAGCATTGGGATATGGGGTAAATATACTTTATATATTTTGCATTGAAGCATTGGGATATGGAGTAAATATACTTTATATAT
The DNA here is from genome assembly GCF_053919585.1 of Euprymna scolopes. NCBI lineage: Eukaryota > Metazoa > Mollusca > Cephalopoda > Sepiida > Sepiolidae > Euprymna > Euprymna scolopes. The sequence continues at coordinate 74,111,946 of NC_136506.1, forward strand.
TTTGCATTGAAGCATTGGGATATGGGGTAAATGTACTTTATATATTTTGCATTGAAGCATTGGGATATGGGGTGAATATACTTTATATATTTGGCATTGAAGCATTGGGATATGGGGTAAATATACTTTATATATTTTGCATTGAAATATTTGGATATGGGGTAAATATACTTTATATATTTTGCATTGAAGCATTGGGACATGGGGTAAATATACTTTATATATTTTGCATTGAAGCATTGGAATATGAGGTACATATACTTTATATATTTTGCATTGAAGCATTGGGATACGAGGTAAATATACTTTATATATTTTGCATTGAAGTATTGGAACATGAGGTAAATATACTTTATATATTTTGCATTGAAGCATTGAGACATGAGGTAAATATACTTTATATATTTTGCATTGAAGCATTGGGATATGGGGTAAATATACTTTATATATTTTGCATTGAAGCATTGTGATACGGGGTAAATATACTTTATATATTTTGCATTGAAGCATTGGGACATGGGGTAAATATACTTTATATATTTTGCATTGAAGCATTGAGACATGGGGTAAATATACTTTATATATGTTGCATTGAAGCATTGGGATAAGGGGTAAATATACTTTATATATTTTGCATTGGAGCATTGGGACATGAGGTAAATATACTTTATATATTTTGCATTGAAGCATTGTGATATGAGGTAAATATACTTTATATATTTTGCATTGAAGCATTGGGATACGAGATAAATATACTTTATATATTTTGCATTGAAGCATTAGGACATGAGGTAAGTATATATTATATATTTTGCATTGCCGCATTGGGACATGGGGTAAATATACTTTATATATTTTGCATTAACCCATTGAGACATGAGGTAAATATACTTTATATATTTTGCATTGAAGTATTGGAATATGGGGTAAATATACTTTATATATTTTGCATTGAAGCATTGGGATATGGGGTAAATATACTTTATATATTTTGCATTGAAGCATTGGGATATTGGGTAAATATACTTTATATATTTTGCATTGAAGCATTGTGATATGGGGTAAATATACTTTATATATTTTGCATTGAAGCATTGGGATACGAGGTAAGTATACTTTATATATTTTGCATTGAAGCATTGGGACATTAGGTAAATATACTTTATATATTTTGCATTGAAGCATTGGGATATGGGGTAAATATACTTTATATATTTTGCATTGAAGCATTGGGATATGGAGTAAATATACTTTATATATTTTGCATTGAAGCATTGGGATATGGGGTAAATGTACTTTATATATTTTGCATTGAAGCATTGGGATATGGGGTGAATATACTTTATATATTTGGCATTGAAGCATTGGGATATGGGGTAAATATACTTTATATATTTTGCATTGAAATATTTGGATATGGGGTAAATATACTTTATATATTTTGCATTGAAGCATTGGGACATGGGGTAAATATACTTTATATATTTTGCATTGAAGCATTGGAATATGAGGTACATATACTTTATATATTTTGCATTGAAGCATTGGGATACGAGGTAAATATACTTTATATATTTTGCATTGAAGTATTGGAACATGAGGTAAATATACTTTATATATTTTGCATTGAAGCATTGAGACATGAGGTAAATATACTTTATATATTTTGCATTGAAGCATTGGGATATGAGGTAAATATACTTTATATATTTTGCATTGAAGCATTGTGATACGGGGTAAATATACTTTATATATTTTGCATTGAAGCATTGGGACATGGGGTAAATATACTTTATATATTTTGCATTGAAGCATTGAGACATGGGGTAAATATACTTTATATATGTTGCATTGAAGCATTGGGATAAGGGGTAAATATACTTTATATATTTTGCATTGGAGCATTGGGACATGAGGTGAATATACTTTATATATTTTGCATTGAAGCATTGTGATATGAGGTAAATATACTTTATATATTTTGCATTGAAGCATTGGGATACGAGATAAATATACTTTATATATTTGGCATTGAAGCATTAGGACATGAGGTAAGTATATATTATATATTTTGCATTGCCGCATTGGGACATGGGGTAAATATACTTTATATATTTTGCATTAACCCATTGAGACATGAGGTAAATATACTTTATATATTTTGCATTGAAGTATTGGAATATGGGGTAAATATACTTTATATATTTTGCATTGAAGCATTGGGATATGGGGTAAATATACTTTATATATTTTGCATTGAAGCGTTGGGATATTGGGTAAATATACTTTATATATTTTGCATTGAAGCATTGTGATATGGGGTAAATATACTTTATATATTTTGCATTGAAACATTGGGATACGAGGTAAATACACTTTATATATTTTGCATTGAAGCATTGGGACATGAGGTAAATATACTTTATATATTTTGCATGGAAGCATTGGGATATGGGGTAAATATACTTTATATATATTGCATTGAAGCATTAGGATATGGGGTAAATATACTTTATATATTTTGCATTGAAGCATTGGGATACGAGGTAAGTATACTTTATATATTTTGCATTGAAGCATTGGGACATTAGGTAAATATACTTTATATATTTTGCATTGAAGCATTGGGATATGGGGTAAATATACTTTATATATTTTGCATTGAAGCATTGGGATATGGAGTAAATATACTTTATATATTTTGCATTGAAGCATTGGGATATGGGGTAAATGTACTTTATATATTTTGCATTGAAGCATTGGGATATGGGGTGAATATACTTTATATATTTGGCATTGAAGCATTGGGATATGGGGTAAATATACTTTATATATTTTGCATTGAAATATTTGGATATGGGATAAATATACTTTATATATTTTGCATTGAAGCATTGGGACATGGGGTAAATATACTTTATATATTTTGCATTGAAGCATTGGAATATGAGGTACATATACTTTATATATTTTGCATTGAAGCATTGGGATACGAGGTAAATATACTTTATATATTTTGCATTGAAGTATTGGAACATGAGGTAAATATACTTTATATATTTTGCATTGAAGCATTGAGACATGAGGTAAATATACTTTATATATTTTGCATTGAAGCATTGGGATATGGGGTAAATATACTTTATATATTTTGCATTGAAGTATTGTGATACGGGGTAAATATACTTTATATATTTTGCATTGAAGCATTGGGACATGGGGTAAATATACTTTATATATTTTGCATTGAAGCATTGAGACATGGGGTAAATATACTTTATATATGTTGCATTGAAGCATTGGGATAAGGGGTAAATATACTTTATATATTTTGCATTGGAGCATTGGGACATGAGGTGAATATACTTTATATATTTTGCATTGAAGCATTGTGATATGAGGTAAATATACTTTATATATTTTGCATTGAAGCATTGGGATACGAGATAAATATACTTTATATATTTGGCATTGAAGCATTAGGACATGAGGTAAGTATATATTATATATTTTGCATTGCCGCATTGGGACATGGGGTAAATATACTTTATATATTTTGCATTAACCCATTGAGACATGAGGTAAATATACTTTATATATTTTGCATTGAAGTATTGGAATATGGGGTAAATATACTTTATATATTTTGCATTGAAGCATTGGGATATGGGGTAAATATACTTTATATATTTTGCATTGAAGCATTGGGATATTGGGTAAATATACTTTATATATTTTGCATTGAAGCATTGTGATATGGGGTAAATATACTTTATATATTTTGCATTGAAACATTGGGATACGAGGTAAATACACTTTATATATTTTGCATTGAAGCATTGGGACATGAGGTAAATATACTTTATATATTTTGCATGGAAGCATTGGGATATGGGGTAAATATACTTTATATATATTGCATTGAAGCATTAGGATATGGGGTAAATATACTTTATATATTTTGCATTGAAGCATTGGGATACGAGGTAAGTATACTTTATATATTTTGCATTGAAGCATTGGGACATTAGGTAAATATACTTTATATATTTTGCATTGAAGCATTGGGATATGGGGTAAATATACTTTATATATTTTGCATTGAAGCATTGGGATATGGAGTAAATATACTTTATATATTTTGCATTGAAGCATTGGGATATGGGGTAAATGTACTTTATATATTTTGCATTGAAGCATTGGGATATGGGGTGAATATACTTTATATATTTGGCATTGAAGCATTGGGATATGGGGTAAATATACTTTATATATTTTGTATTGAAATATTTGGATATGGGGTAAATATACTTTATATATTTTGCATTGAAGCATTGGGACATGGGGTAAATATACTTTATATATTTTGCATTGAAGCATTGGAATATGAGGTACATATACTTTATATATTTTGCATTGAAGCATTGGGATACGAGGTAAATATACTTTATATATTTTGCATTGAAGTATTGGAACATGAGGTAAATATACTTTATATATTTTGCATTGAAGCATTGAGACATGAGGTAAATATACTTTATATATTTTGCATTGAAGCATTGGGATATGGGGTAAATATACTTTATATATTTTGCATTGAAGCATTGTGATACGGGGTAAATATACTTTATATATTTTGCATTGAAGCATTGGGACATGGGGTAAATATACTTTATATATTTTGCATTGAAGCATTGAGACATGGGGTAAATATACTTTATATATGTTGCATTGAAGCATTGGGATAAGGGGTTAATATACTTTATATATTTTGCATTGGAGCATTGGGACATGAGGTAAATATACTTTATATATTTTGCATTGAAGCATTGTGATATGAGGTAAATATACTTTATATATTTTGCATTGAAGCATTGGGATACGAGATAAATATACTTTATATATTTTGCATTGAAGCATTAGGACATGAGGTAAGTATATATTATATATTTTGCATTGCCGCATTGGGACATGGGGTAAATATACTTTATATATTTTGCATTAACCCATTGAGACATGAGGTAAATATACTTTATATATTTTGCATTGAAGTATTGGAATATGGGGTAAATATACTTTATATATTTTGCATTGAAGCATTGGGTAATGGGGTAAATATACTTTATATACTTTGCATTGAAGCATTGGGATATTGGGTAAATATACTTTATATATTTTGCATTGAAGCATTGTGATATGGGGTAAATATACTTTATATATTTTGCATTGAAGCATTGGGATACGAGGTAAGTATACTTTATATATTTTGCATTGAAGCATTGGGACATTAGGTAAATATACTTTATATATTTTGCATTGAAGCATTGGGATATGGGGTAAATATACTTTATATATTTTGCATTGAAGCATTGGGATATGGAGTAAATATACTTTATATATTTTGCATTGAAGCATTGGGATATGGGGTAAATGTACTTTATATATTTTGCATTGAAGCATTGGGATATGGGGTGAATATACTTTATATATTTGGCATTGAAGCATTGGGATATGGGGTAAATATACTTTATATATTTTGCATTGAAATATTTGGATATGGGGTAAATATACTTTATATATTTTGCATTGAAGCATTGGGACATGGGGTAAATATACTTTATATATTTTGCATTGAAGCATTGGAATATGAGGTACATATACTTTATATATTTTGCATTGAAGCATTGGGATACGAGGTAAATATACTTTATATATTTTGCATTGAACTATTGGAACATGAGGTAAATATACTTTATATATTTTGCATTGAAGCATTGAGACATGAGGTAAATATACTTTATATATTTTGCATTGAAGCATTGGGATATGGGGTAAATATACTTTATATATTTTGCATTGAAGCATTGTGATACGGGGTAAATATACTTTATATATTTTGCATTGAAGCATTGGGACATGGGGTAAATATACTTTATATATTTTGCATTGAAGCATTGAGACATGGGGTAAATATACTTTATATATGTTGCATTGAAGCATTGGGATAAGGGGTAAATATACTTTATATATTTTGCATTGGAGCATTGGGACATGAGGTAAATATACTTTATATATTTTGCATTGAAGCATTGTGATATGAGGTAAATATACTTTATATATTTTGCATTGAAGAATTATGATACGAGATAAATATACTTTATATATTTTGCATTGAAGCTTTAGGACATGAGGTAAGTATATATTATATATTTTGCATTGCCGCATTGGGACATGGGGTAAATATACTTTATATATTTTGCATTAACCCATTGAGACATGAGGTAAATATACTTTATATATTTTGCATTGAAGTATTGGAATATGGGGTAAATATACTTTATATATTTTGCATTGAAGCATTGGGATATGGGGTAAATATACTTTATATATTTTGCATTGAAGCATTGGGATATTGGGTAAATATACTTTATATATTTTGCATTGAAGCATTGTGATATGGGGAAAATATACTTTATATATTTTGCATTGAAACATTGGGATACGAGGTAAATACACTTTATATATTTTGCATTGAAGCATTGGGACATGAGGTAAATATACTTTATATATTTTGCATGGAAGCATTGGGATATGGGGTAAATATACTTTATATATATTGCATTGAAGCATTAGGATATGGGGTAAATATACTTTATATATTTTGCATTGAAGCATTGGGATACGAGGTAAGTATACTTTATATATTTTGCATTGAAGCATTGGGACATTAGGTAAATATACTTTATATATTTTGCATTGAAGCATTGGGATATGGGGTGAATATACTTTATATATTTGGCATTGAAGCATTGGGATATGGGGTAAATATACTTTATATATTTTGCATTGAAATATTTGGATATGGGGTAAATATACTTTATATATTTTGCATTGAAGCATTGGGACATGGGGTAAATATACTTTATATATTTTGCATTGAAGCATTGGAATATGAGGTACATATACTTTATATATTTTGCATTGAAGCATTGGGATACGAGGTAAATACACTTTATATATTTTGCATTGAAGTATTGGAACATGAGGTAAATATACTTTATATATTTTGCATTGAAACATTGATACATGAGGTAAATATACTTTATATATTTTGCATTGAAGCATTGGGATATGGGGTAAATATACTTTATATATTTTGCATTGAAGCATTGTGATATGGGGTAAATATACTTTATATATTTTGCATTGAAGCATTGGGACATGGGGTAAATATACTTTATATATTTTGAATTGAAGCATTGAGACATGGGGTAAATATACTTTATATATGTTGCATTGAAACATTGGGATAAGGGGTAAATATACTTTATATATTTTGCATTGGAGCATTGGGACATGAGGATTATATACTTTATATATTTTGCATTGAAGCATTGTGATATGGGGTAAATATACTTTATATATTTTGCATTGAAGAATTATGATACGAGATAAATATACTTTATATATTTTGCATTGAAGCTTTAGGACATGAGGTAAGTATATATTATATATTTTGCATTGCCGCATTGGGACATGGGGTAAATATACTTTATATATTTTGCATTAACCCATTGAGACATGAGGTAAATATACTTTATATATTTTGCATTGAAGTATTGGAATATGGGGTAAATATACTTTATATATTTTGCATTGAAGCATTGGGATATGGGGTAAATATACTTTATATATTTTGCATTGAAGCATTGGGATATTGGGTAAATATACTTTATATATTTTGCATTGAAGCATTGTGATATGGGGAAAATATACTTTATATATTTTGCATTGAAACATTGGGATACGAGGTAAATACACTTTATATATTTTGCATTGAAGCATTGGGACATGAGGTAAATATACTTTATATATTTTGCATGGAAGCATTGTGATATGGGGTAAATATACTTTATATATATTGCATTGAAGCATTAGGATATGGGGTAAATATACTTTATATATTTTGCATTGAAGCATTGGGATACGAGGTAAGTATACTTTATATATTTTGCATTGAAGCATTGGGACATTAGGTAAATATACTTTATATATTTTGCATTGAAGCATTGGGATATGGGGTGAATATACTTTATATATTTGGCATTGAAGCATTGGGATATGGGGTAAATATACTTTATATATTTTGCATTGAAATATTTGGATATGGGGTAAATATACTTTATATATTTTGCATTGAAGCATTGGGACATGGGGTAAATATACTTTATATATTTTGCATTGAAGCATTGGAATATGAGGTACATATACTTTATATATTTTGCATTGAAGCATTGGGATACGAGGTAAATACACTTTATATATTTTGCATTGAAGTATTGGAACATGAGGTAAATATACTTTATATATTTTGCATTGAAGCATTGATACATGAGGTAAATATACTTTATATATTTTGCATTGAAGCATTGGGATATGGGGTAAATATACTTTATATATTTTGCATTGAAGCATTGTGATATGGGGTAAATATACTTTATATATTTTGCATTGAAGCATTGGGACATGGGGTAAATATACTTTATATATTTTGAATTGAAGCATTGAGACATGGGGTAAATATACTTTATATATGTTGCATTGAAGCATTGGGATAAGGGGTAAATATACTTTATATATTTTGCATTGGAGCATTGGGACATGAGGTAAATATACTTTATATATTTTGCATTGAAGCATTGTGATATGAGGTAAATATACTTTATATATTTTGCATTGAAGCATTGGGATACGAGATAAATATACTTTATATATTTTGCATTGAAGCATTAGGACATGAGGTAAGTATATATTATATATTTTGCATTGCCGCATTGGGACATGGGGTAAATATACTTTATATATTTTGCATTAACCCATTGAGACATGAGGTAAATATACTTTATATATTTTGCATTGAAGTATTGGAATATGGGGTAAATATACTTTATATATTTTGCATTGAAGCATTGGGATATGGGGTAAATATACTTTATATATTTTGCATTGAAGCATTGGGATATTGGGTAAATATACTTTATATATTTTGCATTGAAGCATTGTGATATGGGGTAAATATACTTTATATATTTTGCATTGAAGCATTGGGATACGAGGTAAGTATACTTTATATATTTTGCATTGAAGCATTGGGACATTAGGTAAATATACTTTATATATTTTGCATTGAAGCATTGGGATATGGGGTAAATATACTTTACATATTTTGCATTGAAGCATTGGGATATGGAGTAAATATACTTTATATATTTTGCATTGAAGCATTGGGATATGGGGTAAATGTACTTTATATATTTTGCATTGAAGCATTGGGATATGGGGTGAATATACTTTATATATTTGGCATTGAAGCATTGGGATATGGGGTAAATATACTTTATATATTTTGCATTGAAATATTTGGATATGGGGTAAATATACTTTATATATTTTGCATTGAAGCATTGGGACATGGGGTAAATATACTTTATATATTTTGCATTGAAGCATTGGAATATGAGGTACATATACTTTATATATTTTGCATTGAAGCATTGGGATACGAGGTAAATATACTTTATATATTTTGCATTGAAGTATTGGAACATGAGGTAAATATACTTTATATATTTTGCATTGAAGCATTGAGACATGAGGTAAATATACTTTATATATTTTGCATTGAAGCATTGGGATATGGGGTAAATATACTTTATATATTTTGCATTGAAGCATTGTGATACGGGGTAAATATACTTTATATATTTTGCATTGAAGCATTGGGACATGGGGTAAATATACTTTATATATTTTGCATTGAAGCATTGAGACATGGGGTAAATATACTTTATATATGTTGCATTGAAGCATTGGGATAAGGGGTAAATATACTTTATATATTTTGCATTGGAGCATTGGGACATGAGGTGAATATACTTTATATATTTTGCATTGAAGCATTGTGATATGAGGTAAATATACTTTATATATTTTGCATTGAAGCATTGGGATACGAGATAAATATACTTTATATATTTGGCATTGAAGCATTAGGACATGAGGTAAGTATATATTATATATTTTGCATTGCCGCATTGGGACATGGGGTAAATATACTTTATATATTTTGCATTAACCCATTGAGACATGAGGTAAATATACTTTATATATTTTGCATTGAAGTATTGGAATATGGGGTAAATATACTTTATATATTTTGCATTGAAGCATTGGGATATGGGGTAAATATACTTTATATATTTTGCATTGAAGCATTGGGATATTGGGTAAATATACTTTATATATTTTGCATTGAAGCATTGTGATATGGGGTAAATATACTTTATATATTTTGCATTGAAACATTGGGATACGAGGTAAATACACTTTATATATTTTGCATTGAAGCATTGGGACATGAGGTAAATATACTTTATATATTTTGCATGGAAGCATTGGGATATGGGGTAAATATACTTTATATATATTGCATTGAAGCATTAGGATATGGGGTAAATATACTTTATATATTTTGCATTGAAGCATTGGGATACGAGGTAAGTATACTTTATATATTTTGCATTGAAGCATTGGGACATTAGGTAAATATACTTTATATATTTTGCATTGAAGCATTGGGATATGGGGTAAATATACTTTATATATTTTGCATTGAAGCATTGGGATATGGAGTAAATATACTTTATATATTTTGCATTGAAGCATTGGGATATGGGGTAAATGTACTTTATATATTTTGCATTGAAGCATTGGGATATGGGGTGAATATACTTTATATATTTGGCATTGAAGCATTGGGATATGGGGTAAATATACTTTATATATTTTGCATTGAAATATTTGGATATGGGATAAATATACTTTATATATTTTGCATTGAAGCATTGGGACATGGGGTAAATATACTTTATATATTTTGCATTGAAGCATTGGAATATGAGGTACATATACTTTATATATTTTGCATTGAAGCATTGGGATACGAGGTAAATATACTTTATATATTTTGCATTGAAGTATTGGAACATGAGGTAAATATACTTTATATATTTTGCATTGAAGCATTGAGACATGAGGTAAATATACTTTATATATTTTGCATTGAAGCATTGGGATATGGGGTAAATATACTTTATATATTTTGCATTGAAGCATTGTGATACGGGGTAAATATACTTTATATATTTTGCATTGAAGCATTGGGACATGGGGTAAATATACTTTATATATTTTGCATTGAAGCATTGAGACATGGGGTAAATATACTTTATATATGTTGCATTGAAGCATTGGGATAAGGGGTAAATATACTTTATATATTTTGCATTGGAGCATTGGGACATGAGGTGAATATACTTTATATATTTTGCATTGAAGCATTGTGATATGAGGTAAATATACTTTATATATTTTGCATTGAAGCATTGGGATACGAGATAAATATACTTTATATATTTGGCATTGAAGCATTAGGACATGAGGTAAGTATATATTATATATTTTGCATTGCCGCATTGGGACATGGGGTAAATATACTTTATATATTTTGCATTAACCCATTGAGACATGAGGTAAATATACTTTATATATTTTGCATTGAAGTATTGGAATATGGGGTAAATATACTTTATATATTTTGCATTGAAGCATTGGGATCTGGGGTAAATATACTTTATATATTTTGCATTGAAGCATTGGGATATTGGGTAAATATACTTTATATATTTTGCATTGAAGCATTGTGATATGGGGTAAATATACTTTATATATTTTGCATTGAAACATTGGGATACGAGGTAAATACACTTTATATATTTTGCATTGAAGCATTGGGACATGAGGTAAATATACTTTATATATTTTGCATGGAAGCATTGGGATATGGGGTAAATATACTTTATATATATTGCATTGAAGCATTAGGATATGGGGTAAATATACTTTATATATTTTGCATTGAAGCATTGGGATACGAGGTAAGTATACTTTATATATTTTGCATTGAAGCATTGGGACATTAGGTAAATATACTTTATATATTTTGCATTGAAGCATTGGGATATGGGGTAAATATACTTTATATATTTTGCATTGAAGCATTGGGATATGGAGTAAATATACTTTATATATTTTGCATTGAAGCATTGGGATATGGGGTAAATGTACTTTATATATTTTGCATTGAAGCATTGGGATATGGGGTGAATATACTTTATATATTTGGCATTGAAGCATTGGGATATGGGGTAAATATACTTTATATATTTTGTATTGAAATATTTGGATATGGGGTAAATATACTTTATATATTTTGCATTGAAGCATTGGGACATGGGGTAAATATACTTTATATATTTTGCATTGAAGCATTGGAATATGAGGTACATATACTTTATATATTTTGCATTGAAGCATTGGGATACGAGGTAAATATACTTTATATATTTTGCATTGAAGTATTGGAACATGAGGTAAATATACTTTATATATTTTGCATTGAAGCATTGAGACATGAGGTAAATATACTTTATATATTTTGCATTGAAGCATTGGGATATGGGGTAAATATACTTTATATATTTTGCATTGAAGCATTGTGATACGGGGTAAATATACTTTATATATTTTGCATTGAAGCATTGGGACATGGGGTAAATATACTTTATATATTTTGCATTGAAGCATTGAGACATGGGGTAAATATACTTTATATATGTTGCATTGAAGCATTGGGATAAGGGGTTAATATACTTTATATATTTTGCATTGGAGCATTGGGACATGAGGTAAATATACTTTATATATTTTGCATTGAAGCATTGTGATATGAGGTAAATATACTTTATATATTTTGCATTGAAGCATTGGGATACGAGATAAATATACTTTATATATTTTGCATTGAAGCATTAGGACATGAGGTAAGTATATATTATATATTTTGCATTGCCGCATTGGGACATGGGGTAAATATACTTTATATATTTTGCATTAACCCATTGAGACATGAGGTAAATATACTTTATATATTTTGCATTGAAGTATTGGAATATGGGGTAAATATACTTTATATATTTTGCATTGAAGCATTGGGTAATGGGGTAAATATACTTTATATACTTTGCATTGAAGCATTGGGATATTGGGTAAATATACTTTATATATTTTGCATTGAAGCATTGTGATATGGGGTAAATATACTTTATATATTTTGCATTGAAGCATTGGGATACGAGGTAAGTATACTTTATATATTTTGCATTGAAGCATTGGGACATTAGGTAAATATACTTTATATATTTTGCATTGAAGCATTGGGATATGGGGTAAATATACTTTATATATTTTGCATTGAAGCATTGGGATATGGAGTAAATATACTTTATATATTTTGCATTGAAGCATTGGGATATGGGGTAAATGTACTTTATATATTTTGCATTGAAGCATTGGGATATGAGGTGAATATACTTTATATATTTGGCATTGAAGCATTGGGATATGGGGTAAATATACTTTATATATTTTGCATTGAAATATTTGGATATGGGGTAAATATACTTTATATATTTTGCATTGAAGCATTGGGACATGGGGTAAATATACTTTATATATTTTGCATTGAAGCATTGGAATATGAGGTACATATACTTTATATATTTTGCATTGAAGCATTGGGATACGAGGTAAATATACTTTATATATTTTGCATTGAACTATTGGAACATGAGGTAAATATACTTTATATATTTTGCATTGAAGCATTGAGACATGAGGTAAATATACTTTATATATTTTGCATTGAAGCATTGGGATATGGGGTAAATATACTTTATATATTTTGCATTGAAGCATTGTGATACGGGGTAAATATACTTTATATATTTTGCATTGAAGCATTGGGACATGGGGTAAATATACTTTATACATTTTGCATTGAAGCATTGAGACATGGGGTAAATATACTTTATATACGTTGCATTGAAGCATTGGGATAAGGGGTAAATATACTTTATATATTTTGCATTGGAGCATTGGGACATGAGGTAAATATACTTTATATATTTTGCATTGAAGCATTGTGATATGAGGTAAATATACTTTATATATTTTGCATTGAAGAATTATGATACGAGATAAATATACTTTATATATTTTGCATTGAAGCTTTAGGACATGAGGTAAGTATATATTATATATTTTGCATTGCCGCATTGGGACATGGGGTAAATATACTTTATATATTTTGCATTAACCCATTGAGACATGAGGTAAATATACTTTATATATTTTGCATTGAAGTATTGGAATATGGGGTAAATATACTTTATATATTTTGCATTGAAGCATTGGGATATGGGGTAAATATACTTTATATATTTTGCATTGAAGCATTGGGATATTGGGTAAATATACTTTATATATTTTGCATTGAAGCATTGTGATATGGGGAAAATATACTTTATATATTTTGCATTGAAACATTGGGATACGAGGTAAATACACTTTATATATTTTGCATTGAAGCATTGGGACATGAGGTAAATATACTTTATATATTTTGCATGGAAGCATTGGGATATGGGGTAAATATACTTTATATATATTGCATTGAAGCATTAGGATATGGGGTAAATATACTTTATATATTTTGCATTGAAGCATTGGGATACGAGGTAAGTATACTTTATATATTTTGCATTGAAGCATTGGGACATTAGGTAAATATACTTTATATATTTTGCATTGAAGCATTGGGATATGGGGTGAATATACTTTATATATTTGGCATTGAAGCATTGGGATATGGGGTAAATATACTTTATATATTTTGCATTGAAATATTTGGATATGGGGTAAATATACTTTATATATTTTGCATTGAAGCATTGGGACATGGGGTAAATATACTTTATATATTTTGCATTGAAGCATTGGAATATGAGGTACATATACTTTATATATTTTGCATTGAAGCATTGGGATACGAGGTAAATACACTTTATATATTTTGCATTGAAGTATTGGAACATGAGGTAAATATACTTTATATATTTTGCATTGAAACATTGATACATGAGGTAAATATACTTTATATATTTTGCATTGAAGCATTGGGATATGGGGTAAATATACTTTATATATTTTGCATTGAAGCATTGTGATATGGGGTAAATATACTTTATATATTTTGCATTGAAGCATTGGGACATGGGGTAAATATACTTTATATATTTTGAATTGAAGCATTGAGACATGGGGTAAATATACTTTATATATGTTGCATTGAAACATTGGGATAAGGGGTAAATATACTTTATATATTTTGCATTGGAGCATTGGGACATGAGGATTATATACTTTATATATTTTGCATTGAAGCATTGTGATATGGGGTAAATATACTTTATATATTTTGCATTGAAGAATTATGATACGAGATAAATATACTTTATATATTTTGCATTGAAGCTTTAGGACATGAGGTAAGTATATATTATATATTTTGCATTGCCGCATTGGGACATGGGGTAAATATACTTTATATATTTTGCATTAACCCATTGAGACATGAGGTAAATATACTTTATATATTTTGCATTGAAGTATTGGAATATGGGGTAAATATACTTTATATATTTTGCATTGAAGCATTGGGATATGGGGTAAATATACTTTATATATTTTGCATTGAAGCATTGGGATATTGGGTAAATATACTTTATATATTTTGCATTGAAGCATTGTGATATGGGGAAAATATACTTTATATATTTTGCATTGAAACATTGGGATACGAGGTAAATACACTTTATATATTTTGCATTGAAGCATTGGGACATGAGGTAAATATACTTTATATATTTTGCATGGAAGCATTGTGATATGGGGTAAATATACTTTATATATATTGCATTGAAGCATTAGGATATGGGGTAAATATACTTTATATATTTTGCATTGAAGCATTGGGATACGAGGTAAGTATACTTTATATATTTTGCATTGAAGCATTGGGACATTAGGTAAATATACTTTATATATTTTGCATTGAAGCATTGGGATATGGGGTGAATATACTTTATATATTTGGCATTGAAGCATTGGGATATGGGGTAAATATACTTTATATATTTTGCATTGAAATATTTGGATATGGGGTAAATATACTTTATATATTTTGCATTGAAGCATTGGGACATGGGGTAAATATACTTTATATATTTTGCATTGAAGCATTGGAATATGAGGTACATATACTTTATATATTTTGCATTGAAGCATTGGGATACGAGGTAAATACACTTTATATATTTTGCATTGAAGTATTGGAACATGAGGTAAATATACTTTATATATTTTGCATTGAAGCATTGATACATGAGGTAAATATACTTTATATATTTTGCATTGAAGCATTGGGATATGGGGTAAATATACTTTATATATTTTGCATTGAAGCATTGTGATATGGGGTAAATATACTTTATATATTTTGCATTGAAGCATTGGGACATGGGGTAAATATACTTTATATATTTTGAATTGAAGCATTGAGACATGGGGTAAATATACTTTATATATGTTGCATTGAAGCATTGGGATAAGGGGTAAATATACTTTATATATTTTGCATTGGAGCATTGGGACATGAGGATTATATACTTTATATATTTTGCATTGAAGCATTGTGATATGGGGTAAATATACTTTATATATTTTGCATTGATGCATTGGGATACGAGGTAAATATACTTTATATATTTTGCATTGAAGCATTTGGACATGAGGTAAGTATATATTATATATTTTGCATTGCCGCATTGGGACATGGGGTAAATATACTTTATATATTTTGCATTGACCCATTGAGACATGAGGTAAATATACTTTATATATTTTGCATTGAAGTATTGGGATATGGGGTAAATATACTTTACATATTTTGCATTGAAGCATTGGGATATGGGGTAAATATACTTTATATACTTTGCATTGAAGCATTGGGATATTGGGTAAATATACTTTATATATTTTGCATTGAAGCATTGTGATATGGGTTAAATATACTTTATATATTTTGCATTGAAGCATTGGGATACGAGGTAAGTATACTTTATATATGTTGCATTGAAGCATTGGGACATTAGGTAAATATACTTTATATATTTTGCATTGAAGCATTGGGATATTGGGTAAATATACTTTATATATTTTGCATTGAAGCATTGGGACATGAGGTAAATATACTTTATATATTTTGCATTGAAGCATTGGGATATGGGGTAAATGTACTTTATATATTTTGCATTGAAGCATTGGGATACGAGGTAAATATACTTTATATATTTTGCATTGAGCATTTGAACATGAGGTAAATATACTTTATATATTTTGCATTGAAGCATTGAGACATGAGGTAAATATACTTTATATATTTTGCATTGAAGCATTGGGACATGAGGTAAATATACTTTATATATTTGGCATTGAAGCATTGTGATATGGGGTAAATATACTTTATATATTTTGCATTGAAGCATTGGGACATGGGGTAAATATACTTTATATATTTTGCATAGAAGCATTGGGACATGGGGTAAATATACTTTATATATTTTGCATTGGAGCATTGGGACATGGGATAAATATACTTTATATATTTTGCATTGAAGCATTGGGACATGAGGAAAATATACTTTATATATTTTGCATTGAAGCATTGGGACATGAGGTATATATACTTTATATATTTTGCATTGAAGCATTGGGATATGGGATAAATATACTTTATATATTTTGCATGGAAGCATTGGGACATGGGGTAAATTAACTTTATATATTTTGCATTGAAGCATTGAGACATGGGGTAAATATACTTTATATATTTTGCATTGAAGCATTGGGATAAGGGGTAAATATACTTTATATGTTTTGCATTGGAGCATTGGGACATGAGGTAAATATACTTTATATATTTTGCATTGAAGCATTGGGACATGAGGTAAATATATATTATATATTTTGCATTGAAGCATTGTGATAGGGGGTAAATATACTTTATATATTTTGCATTGAAACATTGGGATACGAGGTAAATACACTTTATATATTTTGCATTGAAGCATTGGGACATGAGGTAAATATACTTTATATATTTTGCATGGAAGCATTGGGATATGGGGTAAATATCCTTTATATATATTGCATTGAAGCATTAGGATATGGGGTAAATATACTTTATATATTTTGCATTGAAACATTGGGATACGAGGTAAGTATACTTTATATATTTTGCATTGAAGCATTGGGACATTAGGTAAATATACTTTATATATTTTGCATTGAAGCATTGGGATATGGGGTAAATATACTTTATATATTTGGCATTGAAGCATTGGGATATGGGGTAAATATACTTTATATATTTTGCATTGAAATATTGGGATATGGGGTAAATATACTTTATATATTTTGCATTGAAGCATTGGGACATGGGGTAAATATACTTTATATATTTTGCATTGAAGCATTGGAATATGAGGTAAATATACTTTATATATTTTGCATTGAAGCATTGGGATACGAGGTAAATATACTTTATATATTTTGCATTGAAGCATTTGAACATGAGGTAAATATACTTTATATATTTTGCATTGAAGCATTGAAGCATGAGGTAAATATACTTTATATATTTTGTATTGACGCATTGGGATATGGGGTAAATATACTTTATACATTTTGCATTGAAGCATTGTGATATGGGGAAAATATACTTTATATATTTTGCATTGAAGCATTGGGACATGGGGTAAATATACTTTATATATTTTGCATAGAAGCATTGGGACATGGGGTAAATATACTTTATATATTTTGCATTGGAGCATTGGGACATGGGATAAATATACTTTATATATTTTGCATTGAAGCATTGGGACATGAAGAAAATATACTTTATATATTTTGCATTGAAGCATTGGGACATGAGGTATATATACTTTATATATTTTGCATTGAAGCATTCGGACATGAGGTAAATATACTTTATATATTTTGCATTAAAGCATTGGGATATGGGATTAATATACTTTATATATTTTGCATGGAAGCATTGGGACATGGGATAAATATACTTTATATATTTTGCATTGAAGCATTGGGATAAGGGGTAAATATACTTTATATATTTTGCATTGGAGCATTGGGACATGAGGTAAATATACTTTATATATTTTGCATTGAAGCATTGGGACATGAGGTAAATATATATTATATATTTTGCATTGAAGCATTGTGATATGGGGTAAATATACTTTATATATTTTGCATTGAAACATTGGGATACGAGGTAAATACACTTTATATATTTTGCATTGAAGCATTGGGACATAAGGTAAATATACTTTATATATTTTGCATGGAAGCATTTGGATATGGGGTAAATATACTTTATATATATTGCATTGAAGCATTAGGATATGGGGTAAATATACTTTATATATTTTGCATTGAAACATTTGGATACGAGGTAAGTATACTTTATATATTTTGCATTGAAGCATTGGGACATTAGGTAAATATACTTTATAGATTTTGCATTGAAGCATTGGGATATGGGGTAAATATACTTTATATATTTGGCATTGAAGCATTGGGATATGGGGTAAATATACTTTATATATTTTGCATTGAAGCATTGGAATATGAGGTAAATATACTTTATATATTTTGCATTGAAGCATTGGGATACGAGGTAAATATACTTTATATATTTTGCATTGAAGCATTTGAACATGAGGTAAATATACTTTATATATTTTGCATTGAAGCATTGGGATATGGGGTAAATATACTTTACATATTTTGCATTGAAGCATTGGGATATGGGGTAAATATACTTTATATATTTTGCATTGAAGCATTGTGATATGGGGTAAATATACTTTATATATTTTGCATTGAAGCCTTGGGACATGGGGTAAATATACTTTATATATTTTGCATTGAAGCATTGGGACATGGGGTAAATATACTTTATATATTTTGCATTGAAGCATTGAGACATGGGGTAAATATACTTTATATATGTTGCATTGAAGCATTGGGATTAGGGGTAAATATACTTTATATATTTTGCATTGGAGCATTGGGACATGAGGTAAATATACTTTATATATTTTGCATTGAAGCATTCGGACATGAGGTAAATATACTTTATATATTTTGCATTGAAGCATTGGGACATGGGGTAAATATACTTTATATATTTTGCATAGAAGCATTGGGACATGGGGTAAATATACTTTATATATTTTGCATTGGAGCATTGGGACATGGGATAAATATACTTTATATATTTTGCATTGAAGCATTGGGACATGAGGAAAATATACTTTATATATTTTGCATTGAAGCATTGGGACATGAGGTATATATACTTTATATATTTTGCATTGAAGCATTGGGATATGGGATAAATATACTTTATATATTTTGCATGGAAGCATTGGGACATGGGGTAAATATACTTTATATATTTTGCATTGAAGCATTGAGACATGGGGGAAATATACTTTATATATTTTGCATTGAAGCATTGGGATAAGGGGAAAATATACTTTATATGTTTTGCATTGGAGCATTGGGACATGAGGTAAATATACTTTATATATTTTGCATTGAAGCATTGGGACATGAGGTAAATATATATTATATATTTTGCATTGAAGCATTGTGATAGGGGGTAAATATACTTTATATATTTTGCATTGAAACATTGGGATACGAGGTAAATACACTTTATATATTTTGCATTGAAGCATTGGGACATGAGGTAAATATACTTTATATATTTTGCATGGAAGCATTGGGATATGGGGTAAATATCCTTTATATATATTGCATTGAAGCATTGGGATATGGGGTAAATATACTTTATATATTTTGCATTGAAATATTGGGATATGGGGTAAATATACTTTATATATTTTGCATTGAAGCATTGGGACATGGGGTAAATATACTTTATATATTTTGCATTGAAGCATTGGAATATGAGGTAAATATACTTTATATATTTTGCATTGAAGCATTGGGATACGAGGTAAATATACTTTATATATTTTGCATTGAAGCATTGGAATATGAGGTACATATACTTTATATATTTTGCATTGAATCATTGGGATACGAGGTAAATATACTTTATATATTTTGCATTGAAGTATTGGAACATGAGGTAAATATACTTTATATATTTTGCATTGAAGCATTGAGACATGAGGTAAATATACTTTATATATTTTGCATTGAAGCATTGGGATATGGGGTAAATATACTTTATATATTTTGCATTGAAGCATTGTGATACGGGGTAAATATACTTTATATATTTTGCATTGAAGCATTGGGACATGGGGTAAATATACTTTATATATTTTGCATTGAAGCATTGAGACATGGGGTAAATATACTTTATATATGTTGCATTGAAGCATTGGGATAAGGGGTAAATATACTTTATATATTTTGCATTGGAGCATTGGGACATGAGGTGAATATACTTTATATATTTTGCATTGAAGCATTGTGATATGAGGTAAATATACTTTATATATTTTGCATTGAAGCATTGGGATACGAGATAAATATACTTTATATATTTGGCATTGAAGCATTAGGACATGAGGTAAGTATATATTATATATTTTGCATTGCCGCATTGGGACATGGGGTAAATATACTTTATATATTTTGCATTAACCCATTGAGACATGAGGTAAATATACTTTATATATTTTGCATTGAAGTATTGGAATATGGGGTAAATATACTTTATATATTTTGCATTGAAGCATTGGGATATGGGGTAAATATACTTTATATATTTTGCATTGAAGCATTGGGATATTGGGTAAATATACTTTATATATTTTGCATTGAAGCATTGTGATATGGGGTAAATATACTTTATATATTTTGCATTGAAACATTGGGATACGAGGTAAATACACTTTATATATTTTGCATTGAAGCATTGGGACATGAGGTAAATATACTTTATATATTTTGCATGGAAGCATTGGGATATGGGGTAAATATACTTTATATATATTGCATTGAAGCATTAGGATATGGGGTAAATATACTTTATATATTTTGCATTGAAGCATTGGGATACGAGGTAAGTATACTTTATATATTTTGCATTGAAGCATTGGGACATTAGGTAAATATACTTTATATATTTTGCATTGAAGCATTGGGATATGGGGTAAATATACTTTATATATTTTGCATTGAAGCATTGGGATATGGAGTAAATATACTTTATATATTTTGCATTGAAGCATTGGGATATGGGGTAAATGTACTTTATATATTTTGCATTGAAGCATTGGGATATGGGGTGAATATACTTTATATATTTGGCATTGAAGCATTGGGATATGGGGTAAATATACTTTATATATTTTGCATTGAAATATTTGGATATGGGATAAATATACTTTATATATTTTGCATTGAAGCATTGGGACATGGGGTAAATATACTTTATATATTTTGCATTGAAGCATTGGAATATGAGGTACATATACTTTATATATTTTGCATTGAAGCATTGGGATACGAGGTAAATATACTTTATATATTTTGCATTGAAGTATTGGAACATGAGGTAAATATACTTTATATATTTTGCATTGGAGCATTGGGACATGAGGATTATATACTTTATATATTTTGCATTGAAGCATTGTGATATGGGGTAAATATACTTTATATATTTTGCATTGAAGCATTGGGATACGAGGTAAATATACTTTATATATTTTGCATTGAAGCATTGGGACATGAGGTAAGTATATATTATATATTTTGCATTGCCGCATTGGGACATGGGGTAAATATACTTTATATATTTTGCATTGACCCATTGAGACATGAGGTAAATATACTTTATATATTTTGCATTGAAGTATTGGGATATGGGGTAAATATACTTTATATATTTTGCATTGAAGCATTGGGATATGGGGTAAATATACTTTATATACTTTGCATTGAAGCATTGGGATATTGGGTAAATATACTTTATATATTTTGCATTGAAGCATTGTGATATGGGGTAAATATACTTTATATATTTGTCATTGAAACATTGGGATACGAGGTAAATACACTTTATATATTTTGCATTGAAGCATTGGGACATGAGGTAAATGTACTTTATATATTTTGCATTGAAGCATTGGGATATGGGGTAAATATACTTTATATATATTGCATTGAAGCATTAGGATATGGGGTAAATATACTTTATATATTTTGCATTGAAGCATTGGGATACGAGGTAAGTATACTTTATATATTTTGCATTGAAGCATTGGAACATTAGGTAAATATACTTTATATATTTTGCATTGAAGCATTGGGATATTGGGTAAATATACTTTATATATTTTGCATTGAAACATTGGGACATGAGGTAAATATACTTT
Organism: Euprymna scolopes; assembly: GCF_053919585.1. Lineage (NCBI taxonomy): Eukaryota > Metazoa > Mollusca > Cephalopoda > Sepiida > Sepiolidae > Euprymna > Euprymna scolopes. The sequence continues at coordinate 74,135,474 of NC_136506.1, forward strand.
ATATATTTTGCATTGAAGCATTGGGATATGGGGTAAATGTACTTTATATATTTTGCATTGAAGCATTGGGATACGAGGTAAATATACTTTATATATTTTGCATTGAGCATTTGAACATGAGGTAAATATACTTTATATATTTTGCATTGAAGCATTGGGACATGAGGTAAATATACTTTATATATTTGGCATTGAAGCATTGTGATATGGGGTAAATATACTTTATATATTTTGCATTGAAGCATTGGGACATGGGGTAAATATACTTTATATATTTTGCATAGAAGCATTGGGACATGGGGTAAATATACTTTATATATTTTGCATTGGAGCATTGGGACATGGGATAAATATACTTTATATATTTTGCATTGAAGCATTGGGACATGAGGAAAATATACTTTATATATTTTGCATTGAAGCATTGGGACATGAGGTATATATACTTTATATATTTTGCATTGAAGCATTGGGATATGGGATAAATATACTTTATATATTTTGCATTGAAGCATTGAGACATGGGGTAAATATACTTTATATATTTTGCATTGAAGCATTGGGATAAGGGGTAAATATACTTTATATGTTTTGCATTGGAGCATTGGAACATGAGGTAAATATACTTTATATATTTTGCATTGAAGCATTGGGACATGAGGTAAATATATATTATATATTTTGCATTGAAGCATTGTGATAGGGGGTAAATATACTTTATATATTTTGCATTGAAACATTGGGATACGAGGTAAATACACTTTATATATTTTGCATTGAAGCATTGGGACATGAGGTAAATATACTTTATATATTTTGCATGGAAGCATTGGGATATGGGGTAAATATCCTTTATATATATTGCATTGAAGCATTGGGATATGGGGTAAATATACTTTATATATTTATCATTGAAATATTGGGATATGGGGTAAATATACGTTATATATTTTGCATTGAAGCATTGGGACATGGGGTAAATATACTTTATATATTTTGCATTGAAGCATTGGAATATGAGGTAAATATACTTTATATATTTTGCATTGAAGCATTGGGATACGAGGTAAATATACTTTATATATTTTGCATTGAAGCATTTGAACATGAGGTAAATATACTTTATATATTTTGCATTGAAGCATTGAAGCATGAGGTAAATATACTTTATATATTTGGCATTGAAGCATTGGGATATGGGGTAAATATACTTTATATATTTTGCATTGAAGCATTGTGATATGGGGTAAATATACTTTATATATTTTGCATTGAAGCATTGGGACATGGGGTAAATATACTTTATATATTTTGCATAGAAGCATTGGGACATGGGGTAAATATACTTTATATATTTTGCATTGGAGCATTGGGACATGGGATAAATATACTTTATATATTTTGCATTGAAGCATTGGGACATGAGGAAAATATACTTTATATATTTTGCATTGAAGCATTGGGACATGAGGTATATATACTTTATATATTTTGCATTGAAGCATTCGGACATGAGGTAAATATACTTTATATATTTTGCATTAAAGCATTGGGATATGGGATTAATATACTTTATATATTTTGCATGGAAGCATTGGGACATGGGGTAAATATACTTTATATATTTTGCATTGAAGCATTGGGATAAGGGGTAAATATACTTTATATATTTTGCATTGGAGCATTGGGACATGAGGTAAATATACTTTATATATTTTGCATTGAAGCATTGGGACATGAGGTAAATATATATTATATATTTTGCATTGAAGCATTGTGATATGGGATAAATATACTTTATATATTTTGCATTGAAACATTGGGATACGAGGTAAATACACTTTATATATTTTGCATTTAAGCATTGGGACATGAGTTAAATATACTTTATATATTTTGCATGGAAGCATTGGGATATGGGGTAAATATACTTCATATATTTTGCATTGAAGCATTAGGATATGGGGTAAATATACTTTATATATTTTGCATTGAAACATTTGGATACGAGGTAAGTATACTTTATATATTTTGCATTGAAGCATTGGGACATTAGGTAAATATACTTTATAGATTTTGCATTGAAGCATTGGGATATGGGGTAAATATACTTTATATATTTGGCATTGAAGCATTGGGATATGGGGTAAATATACTTTATATATTTTGCATTGAAGCATTGGAATATGAGGTAAATATACTTTATATATTTTGCATTGAAGCATTGGGATACGAGGTAAATATACTTTATATATTTTGCATTGAAGCATTGACACATGAGGTAAATATACTTTATATATTTTGCATTGAAGCATTGGGATATGGGGTAAATATACTTTATATATTTTGCATTGAAGCATTGTGATATGGGGTAAATATACTTTATATATTTTGCATTGAAGCATTGGGACATAGGGTAAATATACTTTATATATTTTGCATTGAAGCATTGGGATATGGGATAAATATACTTTATATATTTTGCATGGAAGCATTGGGACATGGGGTAAATATACTTTATATATTTTGCATTGAAGCATTGAGACATGGGGTAAATATACTTTATATATGTTGCATTGAAGCATTGGGATTAGGGGTAAATATACTTTATATATTTTGCATTGGACCATTGGGACATGAGGTAAATATACTTTATATATTTTGCATTGAAGCATTGGGACATGAGGTAAATATACTTTATATATTTTGCATTGAAGCATTTGGACATGAGGTAAATATACTTTATATATTTTGCATTGAAGCATTGTGATATGGGTAAATATACTTTATGTATTTTGCATTGAAGCATTGGGATATGGGGTAAATATACTTTATATATTTTGCATAGAAGCATTGGGACATGGAGTAAATATACTTTATATATTTTGCATTGAAGCATTGGGACATGGGGTAAATATACTTTATATATTTTGCATTGACCCATCGAGACATTAGATAAACATACTGTATATATTTTGCATTGAAGTATTGGGATATGGGGTAAATATACTTTATATATTTTGCATTGAAGCATTGGGATATGGCGTAAATATACTTTATATATTTTGTATTGAAGCATTGGGATATTGGGTAAATATACTTTATATATTTTGCATTGAAGCATTGTGATATGGGGTAAATATACTTTATATATTTTGCATTGAAACATTGGGATACGAGGTAAATACACTTTATATATTTTGCATTGAAGCATTGGGACATGAGTTAAATATACTTTATATATTTTGCATGGAAGCATTTGGATATGGGGTAAATATACTTTATATATATTGCATTGAAGCATTAGGATATGGGGTAAATATACTTTATATATTTTGCATTGAAGCATTGGGACATAAGGTAAATAAACTTTATATATTTTGCAATTAAGCATTGGGATATGGGGTAAATATACTTTACATATTTTGCATTGAAGCATTGGGATATGGGGTAAATATACTTTATATATTTTGCATTGAAGCATTGGGATATGGGGTAAATATACTTTACATATTTTGCATTGAAGCATTGGGACATGAGGTAAATATACTTTATATATTTTGCATTGAAGCATTGGGATATGGGGTAAATATACTTTACATATTTTGCATTGAAGCATTGGGATATGGGGTAAATATATTTTATATATTTTGCATTGAAGCATTGGGATATGGGGTAAATATACTTTACATATTTTGCATTGAAGCATTGGGACATTGGGTAAATATACTTTATATATTTTGCATTGAAGCATTGGGATATGGGGTAAATATACTTTACATATTTTGCATTGAAGCATTGGGATATGGGGTAAATATACTTTATATATTTTGCATTGAAGCATTGTGATATTGGGTAAATATACTTCATATATCTTCGTGTGCAGAGGGAAAGAGGAAGAAACGGGTGAATGCACAAAATGTGTACATATAATATACATATATATAATATAATATACATACATATAATAGGGGCCGGTAACTGGAGACGTAGTAGAAAGACGATCGGGAAATATCAGTACCTATAATTAATTCATTCGTACGAATCAGATGATTCTATTGTTGGCATTGATTTCCCCGATATCTTTCTAGTTAGAATTCTTTACGGAAAGACTTCGGATGCTCACAGGAGGGACCATATGAAGGTTGCCATCATCCTAAATGAAAGTGTTTCTGTTGAACGAACTGGATTCGGACTTGGATCACTCAGGTTGTCAGTATGTGCCGTTAACCACTTTTAACTACTCTTACCTCTCTACTCCTACTGACGTTGACCCTGGTCAAGGCTATTATTTTTGAGCTTTCCGCTTATTTCGGCAATGTTTGCATTTTTGCTTGGCTTCTTGCCACTGGAATCAATCAGCGCCGACATACAAGAGTTGTAGTTGAGAATTGCGCAATCCTTGCTTCACAATTACATGCGAAACCATTCATGCAAGGATACCATTATTTAATTTCTAATACTAAAATTATATCCTAAGAAAGACAAATTTGAAACACCTGTAATAAATAAATAAATAAAAATAAAAACTAAAATATGAAATAATTAAAAAAAATGAAAGAAGAAGAAGAAGAAGAAGAAGAAGAAGAAGAAGAAGAAGAAGAAGAAGAAGAAGAAGACGACGACGACGACGACGACGGATCTTCCAAAGTGATTTTCTTATCACCACTACTGTTCATCGTAGCCATGATGACCCTTAAAAATATACTTAAAAATACCAAGCCGGGTACAAGTTCACTAATACAGATGAAAGAATGAACCATGTACATGGATAGCCTGAAAGTGTTTGCAAAAACAACGACAGAACTACAGATACAAATAAACACAGCCAGAATCTCCAGTCATGATATCAAAATGGAATTCAGTATGAAAAAGTGTTTCTGGGGTTCACTCGATATGCGTGTTGCTTAATGGGTTGATCTTTGGTTAATTCGACGTCGTAAAATATGGCATTTATTCTTCTAGGAACATCCGAGAATATTCCTGGAAATTGTTTTATGACCTCAGATAACTCATTTCGTTCCTTTTCTGATAAGTGACCCGGTGAGACTGGTTGATGATCGTGGTCTTCCAGATGGGTTCTTATGGACGACTTTTGACTGTTCATTAAACTGTTCCTTCTTACTCAAACTTATCTCACAAACAAATAATCGTGATTCTTGTTGGTGCATCTAAAAGGACTTCGCACTTCACTTATGTTCTTGGTTTTCGAATAACAATTTAGAATCATTTTTTTTTTCATAGTTTAGTCTTGCTTTAGCCATTATTCAAACATAAAAAAATTATTTATTATATAAATCTCGCCTGCCAGTGACAAATGTATGTATGTATGTATGTATGTATGTATGTATGTATGTATCGACTTTATGCGACTAAACTGGTTCCCCCACCAGACTTGTTTGGTGAGGATGGCGGCTAGTCTCCCTGAAGGATTAAAAACAAGACCTTCCAAAGGGCGAATGAACTCTTTTTCTGGGTCAACAGCCAACTAGCACCGTGTATATTTGTGTGTGTGTGTGTGTGTGTGTGTGTGTGTGTGTGTGTGTGTGTGCGCGCTGTATGGGTTTTCCGCTTATCTCGGCATTGTTTCTAGTCCTTCTGAACCTCCACTTGCCACTGGTATTCAACGATGTCGACTCAGGAGAGGTGTGGTTCACTTTCTTTCCCGCCTTCGCGTCACGGGTTCGAGCATGCCTACCTACTACCAATTTTTTTTTTTTTTTTTTTTGCTCAACACACACCTCCAAACACTCGGGCAACGACGGGCACCCAGGCTAGTTTATAATAAATGTTGAAGGTCATTTAAGTAGTACATGCATTTTATTGGGACACCCTGTATAAAGATAAAATAATTAACATATGTGTATATTTACACATGCTTTGCTAAGGGATGGTCACCAATTATTAAGGTCAAAGGGGCACTGCATATTAAGGCTTAAAGACCACTTTAGGATAAGGGTTAATGGCTGTCGAATAGACGATGAGATGATCCCTATCAGTGGAACTTGGGTGGGGTGTGATTATTTAAGAAGACAGCTCAAGAAGAACATTAGATTTGAAAACGATCGTGTTATAATCAGCTAGAAAGGCATTGTGTTCTACATATGAACAGGTCTAGAAAATAAACTTTGATCAGGGAATTTTCCTTTAGATTTAGGCAGAGGTAGAGGGTGGCGACTGCAGTAGAAAAGAATGGAGAGGGTATAATTCAGGAATAAGGGATAGATAAAATACTCGAAGATGGTGAAAGGAGCAGAGTGTAGTATCTGTCTTGATACTACACGTCATCTTTTTTATTTATTCACTGTCAGTGAAGAAGAAATCTTTCTTGAATTAGGATTTTTTTTTCTAATCTTTGTCCCAATCCACAATGCTCTTTTTTGGGTAGTTGAATTTTCTCTCGCGCCAAAAACCGACCTTTTATCTAACTTTTCTCTCGTAGTGGACCAAGTAGAAAAGGAGGCAATGGAATGGTTGAAACGTTTTGTCAGCTATCCAACATCAGTGATTTAGCGTACTTAACAATCCCAACGACTTCCGGTTTTGAAACTGCTCGAAAGTAAATGCTGCTACTTCATTTGAAAATCCCACTGAAAATGTAAGTGAAAATGTAAGGATATTCGTAAACTGATTTTTACAGATATAATTTATACTGAAAGTAAAAGATTTTTGGTTTCCTGACAAAAGGTGCATGGACCTGTAAATTCACCCTTGTCCGTTCGTCCGTTCGTCCATTCGTACTTTTCTCAATAACTACGCCTTGGAATTTTTTGAAATTTTGCACAAACATTAAACATGATATGAGCAAAAAGTAACAGAACGGATTTTCCGGGAAAACTCCACTTGCCCCACCCTTACGGGTGCCTTTCGGGTGCCTTTCGGGTTAAAATGGCTGACACCTTTGCGCTTATTAAAAAAAATTGATGCCTTGGACTTTTATAAAACTTTCTGAAAAGTTGTAACTAATTGATTTCTATATAATTTTGTTTGCCTATACTTCGCGATAACTCTTGGGTGTGCCAATAAAAACTCCATTTTGGGATTATTTTACCATATTTGTCCAAATTTTTTTGTATATGTCTATTTAGCAGTTTTGCGTGGTGCTGAACTTAAATTGAAATATGTTAAGGTCTTGGGGAATTTGGGGGCTAAGTGGGGGGCTGACAGATACTGGACTAGGTCATTTCTTTTTTTTTTTTTTTTGCATGGTGCAAAACTCAAATTTGAATATGTTAAGGCCTAAAACTGCACCATATGCTTATTTTCACTTGGATTTGACGTCCCCTGAGGACTTTTTAGGCTAAATGGGGGGAGGGGGGCAAATGCTGAACTTAGTCACTTTTTATACCTCGTTCACTTTGCATTTACAGGGGACCGTGCATGCTTCATTTGTTTGAGATACGAATGGGAGATATGTCGTCTATTTATTCCGCCCGAATGTATCAGACGAGTATGCAAATTGCATTGTTATGATACCTGAACTTATACATAAATGTTTCATCTTTCTGTTGCAGATATTGACGGTGTGAGACAGTCAGAAAACAACCCCTATCATGAACGTACGTCAGAAGCAGAGATACGTCATTGAATCTCTGGCAAAGGTGCATTGAGAATGTTAGAGACTTTTTTTACACAGGCATCACTACATTATCAAGGCCAATAGGCCACTCAAGGATAAGGGTTAAAGAGTGTACAGTAGAAATTGGAAAATATAGTAATCATTAGTAATGAAAATTCGGTAAATTTGTTAACTTATATGGAACAGCTCATCAAGAACTTATTTACGTAAGACTTGAAGACAACCATATTGTAGTCAGCCGGAAAGCAGGAAAACGGAAGACAATTCCACAGGCGTGCAGTTCTAAGAAAGAAGCTTTGTTCATGGAATCTACGTTTAGGTTTAGGCACAGATAAAGATTGGGGGGAATTATTGATAGTGTTTTCAGCTAGACGAGTGTTTCTTGTGAAAGTTTGGCGAGGGGGGACCATAGACTGAAGCTCAGTCGAACGCTTTCCATGAAAATAACAATACATCAGAGACAAGCTCGCAACATCTCTTCTGTGAGATAGAGGTCGCAGGGAAGAGAAAAGGACATCTCCTACGAGGCTATGAAGACTATTTTGAACTCTATCAAGGCAGGACAAGTTCTTTCTAGCAGCTCCTGCCCAGATGTGACAACAGTATTCCATCCTTGGACGTACCTGGCTCTTATATTAATAGAGAATTGCATCAGCAGTGAGATATCTACTGGATCGATAGAAAGATCCCACCATTTTTCCAGCGGCCCTGGCAACAGATCTGATGTACGTGTTCCATTTAAGATCAGGAGTAATTATCAAGCTCAGAAGCTTGTCAAAACTTGAGGCCTCCTGAAGACGAGAGCCATTCATTTCAATTGATGTCACATGTGGATCAGAATGTTGGTGATGTAAAGAGAGAAGTTTGGTTTTAGATGCATTAAAAGTAACCAGACACTCCTTACCCCATTGTACTACGTGCTCAAGATCAGAGGAGAAAGAATCAGAGAGAACTTGGTCGTTTACTGTCTTAGATGTGCTACCATAAATGGTAGTGTCATCAGCATAAATGTCTAGAAATGGGGAAAATCAAATTCAGGAGCACAAAAGGCCGCTCGTTCTAATGATACCAGTTCCGTTTTCATATCTCTTTTATGGAGTTAAAAAAAATAGAAGGCTTTACTTTTGGAACGACTCTCATATGACAAAGCACTCCGGACACTTATGCACATCCATCGTTTATCGCTGGCAAAAGTGCATTGATTATGGTGGTGATTATGCAGAAAAATAAACTGTAGAGCCCGAAAGGTCGCTCGTTTTAAGGGTATCACTTTCATCTTTGTAGCTCTTCAACTGTTTAAGTTTAAAAAAAAATAGGAACTTGTACTTTTGGAATGGCTCTCATATGACAAAGCCCGATTCGAACGTCCGTCCGTTCATCACTGGCAAAAATACATTGTGAATAACAATGACTGTGTAGAAAAATAAATGCTGCAGCAAAAAAGGTCGCACGTTTTAATAGTAAAACTCCCATCTTCGCAGCTCTTTACTTCTTGAGTTAAAATAAAATAGGAGGCTTTATTTTTTAAACGACCCTCGTAGAATATGCATAAACTAATTTCTTTTAAATAAATATGTTTATCTACAGAAACATTTTTACAGAAATAATTAATATTGAATACTAGCAGGGGAACTTGACGTTGCCCGGGATTGAATGATGATCAACGAATGTTTCACATTCTCATATTTTTATTGTCATTGAAATCGATGAAATCTACAATTATTCAATCAAATCGATTGGTTGTCTGCTCTAGTTGGCGACCTATCGCGGTGCACCTGGAGGAAGCTTCAAATGGCTCCCTGCAATGACTAAGTTCACAATATATTATAGTCTTCATTGCACTGTAGAGAACCTACTGCTGATTGTATGAAATTATTTTTATATATAATAGCTTGGAATAAAGTCTAAAAGGCAAAAGTCAAGTATCATGCTTCAATTGTGCTACAAACAGAAATATTTATATCGACCGCGCCTCTGTCATATCAAAGTACCTACTGTTGATTTTATCTGCATTTCTGTTTGTATGGTAATAAAACTTCTCAAATGAATGTGATGTTTGGCGGTGTAAGGTGTTGACTGTGGTCAAAATCGACATTTCCTTCTTTCATCGGATTTTTTTCGATTATCGATTATTGATACTTATCTTACACATTTTTTTTTAAAATCATATTCATCCCTTACAAAGCATATCGTCACCTGGACGTAAAGGGCTACTATTTGGGGCCATGTCTAGGAAAGATTAACAAAATATTTGTTTATGTTACATTTAAACTTCTGCATATCAGTACAGCCGGGGAAGCAGGCAGCAGGAAGGGAATTCCAAAGTCTAGCTGATAAAGAAAAACATGACTAAGAGCAGGCATATAAAGAATATTTGTGTGAAATTTCATAAAACTCGGCCCAGCCGTTTTTGAGTCCATAGCGAACGAACTCACACACACAGACACACACACAGACAAAGTTCCTTTTATATAATAACCGAGATGATTTTTTTTTAATATAATAAATTTGAATAAAATTAAAATGTAATATATCGGCAGGGATCGAAACAGATTAAATAAAAGGACATAGCATTAGCTGGGTTTTTACAAATTACGTAAAAGGAATGTAATTCGAGGGATCACCGTTTACTTGCGAGGAGTTTCAAAACCGGAAGTCGTTTGGATCGGTAAACACGTTATATCGCCCTAATTTGTGGTTGTAACTGTAAACGAACACACGTACACACGTACATAGAAAAAAAATGTCACTCGAATAGCGCTCACACACGCGCGCGTGCGCGTACACACACGCACACACGCATACACATACACACGCATACACACACACACACACACACACGAACGCGCGTAAAGTTTTCGATCAGATATATAAAAAAAATGAATACTTATAAAACTGTTTGATCTTGCTTTCTTGTTTGTAACCGTGTCTAGTGGATGACGTCACAAACGAATTACGTCATTCGTTAAAACAAAGAGGCATGGCGAAATAGATTTTAGGTTTGTATCTACGTATGCTTGATAACGTCGTCCATTAAAACGGAGAAAGTGGAAGAGATTCGTTGCGACGTCACAAAAACGTCATTAATTACAACAGAGTAAGTGGAAAGAGATCCATCATGATATCATGACATATTTGATGGCGGTTTGATAAGAGTGATTTGGAAAAAAGAGAAAAAGTGGCTTTAGTAAAAGAGAAGGAGTGAGCGGGAGATAAGTAGAGAGAGATGTGAAATAAAGTGAGAAAAAAGACAGAGAATGATGGAAGAGATAGACAGATAGATAGATAGATAGATAGATAGAGAGAGAGAGAGAGAGAGAGAGAGAAAGAGAGAGAGGGGGAGAGGAGAAAGGGAGGATATAGAGGGAGTATAGAGGGAAAAGAGAAGGGAGTGACAAATAAAGATAGAGATTGGTCGAAGGAAAAGACAGATAGATAGAGAGAGAAAAAATAAAGAGAAATTGGAGTGAGAAAGAAAGAGTATTTGTGTACGACAAATGAAAAGGCATGAAAAGGCACGACAATTCACAACCACTGACTGCTGCTGAGTCTGTATCCGGGCAATTTAGACGCGTCATTCGAGTAATCTGATTCCCAACGTCATATTCAGGCAATCTGGGCTCGTCAGTGCTTTGTGTCGAAAATATTTCTTGCGGTATTATTTTAAATAAAAAGTAAATAAATAAAATGGATTTAGCCACAATTTTCAGTCGAGAGTTTTATTTTTGGCAAATATCTTCTTTCTTTTTTGTATTGACCTAAAATAAATATTTACCAAAAATGGAGTACTGTTGCCACATCTGAGCAGGAGCTGCTCTGTCGCCTATTCTGCCTTGATATAGTTCAAAACCGGTTTCGAAACCAAGTAGGTGATGCAACCTCTTTCTTACAGAAGAGACATCGCGAGCCTGTCTCTACTCTATCGCTATTTTTATGCGAGTGTTCGACTAAACTCCAATCTCTCGGCCTCCCTTGCTAAACTCTTACAAAAAACACTCGACCAACTACAACCACGATATATGACTTTCCCCACTCTATCTTTATTTTTAATTACATCGTGCCACTTTGATGTGAGGGGCTACTATCAGGAACATAAGTTGCAGAGATACTATGTAGGGAGTTGAGCAGCAAGATGTCTGTTCACATTGTGCCTAAATCTAAATGCAGATTCCATGAACAAAGCTTCTTTCCCAGAATTGCCGGCCTTTGGAACACTGTTCCGTTGGCATGCTTCCTAGCTGACTACAACATGGTAGCTTTCAAACCTAATGCAAACAAGTTCCTGTTAAGCCGTCCTCATAAATAATCAAACTCTACCCAATTTACACCGTAAGTGATTACTACACCATTGCCTTACATTTATTAAATCTTTTCCTCGAGTGGCCTTCGGGCTTTGATACGTGGCAACTCCCAAGTAAACAAAAAAAAAAAAACGAAGTTAAACTCACAATTATTATTTTTTTTTTTTTAGATATTCCCTCTTAAGCCTGAAAAAAATCATAGAAAAATGTCGGAATAAATCTTAAATAAGATTGTCTGAATCAGAGTATACACACGTGTTAAGTCGTTAGTATGAAAAGACCCAACACGTTGTAGACTTCGTCGCAAGGAACGTAAGAAAGAAATAACTCAACTCACATTTTTCCTTAGTAAAACCACCGATATTTATCAATGAACATTTATTTACAGGTCTTCTTCTGTCGTCCTAGGCCACCTTGCGTAACACGTCTGTCTCTGACATGAATCTATGACGTGAATCTACGACGTTATTTTTTTGTCTGATGTGATTCCTCTGACGTACTTTTCCGGCGTGATCCTCTGACGTACATCCGACCTGCGCACACGTTCTTCTTTTTATACATATTTTTCCTTCTTTCTTACCGTGACGTCATCTGGCACCTGGCTCGGTCGTTTGCATACAGTTGCCATACGTACGTCCGCGCTCTGTTACAGGCCGAGATGGTTTGAATAAAGAATCAGCAGCAGCCAGTGGTCGTCCCTTGTCGTGTTTTGTCGTGCCTTAACTTGTGGTAAAGAAATAGTAAAACTCGATTCACAACAAAAAAGAGAAAAGTTGTCATGAATTACCATTAATTTTCATTTCGCCGATTCTTTTGTGAGAGCGGAGTTCAAGAATACGTTTTGCTTCCGTAACGAGCGTTTTCAAAAATCAACTCAATTCGTTGCACGTGCTTCGAGGACAACTTAGATTAGGTACGCAGAATGTCTGCAAAAAAATATCATCCATGAAAAGGGTTCATTTGATCACGTTGAAACGCCGGTTCCCGTAGGATCACCTAAGTTAAGCGACGTTGACCCTTGCTAGTGATAAATAGGTAAACGTTTGTGAAGGTCACGTGATGTATGTAATAGAATCATTTTCGAAATTCAAATCAATCTATGAATATTTGCATACAAAATAAAATATTTAAAAAAACATGTGCGACTACGGTCCGAAGATGGTTGCAATGCTATAAAATACCACCACAACAACATTTTTTTACTATGAGGAGTCACCGCTCATCAAAGTCCGAAAGCCACTCGAGGATAAAGAAGTGCCATATAGTCGGTGAAACAAGGCTGTGATGATCAGTAGTGGTGGAACTTGAGTAGAGTTTGTTTAAGAGGATGGTTTAACAGAAACTTGTTCACGTTAGACTTGAAAATGGCCATGTTATAGTCGGCTGGGTAGAAGCCCCGCAGTATTGTGCTCCACAGACGAATAGTTCTAGTAAAAAAACTTGGATCATGGAATTTACGTTTAGTTTTTGTCATAGATAGATAATAAGGGAAATTGTTAGGAGTTGTAGCTAGACGGGCGTCTGTTGTGGATCCTCTACAGGGAGGGGGATAGACAGAAGCTCAATCGAGCACTTTTCATTATAATAACAATAGAGCAGAGATAGACTCGTTACGTCTCTTCTGTGAAAAAGAGAAAGTAGGGTGCACCCGCGCTTTCTTTCTCTTTCTTTCTTTCTCTCTGTCTCACCCCCACCCCTCTCTCACACACACACACACACACACACACTGTCTTTCCTATTCCTTTTTCTTTCTGCAGATCTGTCTCACCTTTTCTCTTTACCTCTCTCTCTCTCTCTCTCTCTCTCTCTCTCTCTCTCTCTCTCTCTCTCTCTCTCATACACACACACGCGCGAGCGCCCGCGCGCTCTTCTCTCTTTTCCTTTTTCTTTTTTCCTTTCACATACTCTCTCTTTCTCTCTTTCACACACACACACACACACACACACACACACACACACACTGTCTATTTCTCTTTCTCTTCCTTTCTTTTTCTGCAGATCCAGTGCATTAGCAGTTATTTAAGCGAACTTGCGTGCTTCTTTTAAATTCTGGATCAATACATCCAAGCTTCTGCTTTATTCTTTCATTCATTGTCACCCTCAATTTCCCACACACTTCGCTCATTGCGCAAGCATCACCGACATCAATAATTTACTTTCACCTTCAGTGGTAACGGCTTGCTTTCTCAAGTTTACGGCATATCAACCCTTTTTAGGTTATATAATAGAAAAGTACAATACTTATAGCAAAACGTTTATTGGATAAGGTAAACCGAACGGAACAAAAATTAACTTTGGAGATTTAATATCTTGCTGAATCATGGAAGTTTGAAGTAGAATTTTCGTTTGTCTGTCATGCTTAAGTTTGAAACAGAATTTTCATTTGTGTGTAATGCTTAAGTTTGAAATAAAAGTTTCATTTGTGCGTCATGCTTAAGTTTCAAACAGTATTTTCGTTTGTCTGTCACGTTTAAAATAGAATTTGAAATAGAATTTTCGTTGTTCTGCCACGTTTAAGTTTAAAATAGAATTTTCGTTGTTCTGTCATGCTTAAGACTGAAATAGAATATTCGCTTGTCTGTCGCGTTTAAGTTTGAAATAGAATTTTCGTTGTTCTGTCACGCATAAACTTGAAATAAATTTTGTTTGTTTGTCACGCTTGCGTTTTAAATAGAATTTTTGTTTGTCCGCCATGCTTAAGTTTGAAGTAACATGCTTGTCTGTTTGTTACATTTACGTCTGAAACACCATTTTCATTATTTATCAGATTTAAGTTTGAAATATTTTTGTTGTTTCTTTGAAATGCTTACGTGTAAATGGTATTTTATTAATCTGTCACGTTTAAGGATGAAATAGCATTTTCGTCAGAGTCATGCTTACGTCTGAAATTACATTTTCGTTTGGATGTCATGCTAAAAATTGAAATAGCATTTTCGTCAGAGTCATGCTTATTATGTCTGAAATTATATTTTCGTTAGGATGTCATGCTAAAAATTGAAATAGCATTTTCGTCAGAGTCATGCTTATGTCTGAAATTATATTTTCGTTTGGATGTCATGCTAAAAATTGAAATAGAATTTTCCTTTTGTTTTTGAATTTTTTAGATGAGGAGTGATTATTCGTATTATTTTGATTCTCCGGAGTACTGCTCTTATTTTTGGTCTTATTTTTACAACGCTCCGTTATGGCCGAGTAAATGTTTTAAGTAATTCGCAATTGTATTGTTTTTGGGGTTTTTTTTTTTTTAGTGTCGCTTGCACCGAGGATTGGACCTTCAACCTCCAGAAGAGTGTAACTTACAACCAAATTTTACCAAGTACTTTATGCGTGGAACGAGAGCATGCTACTCTTGTGGATTAAATAAAGGATTCAGTCCGAAATTCTGTGCAGATTTTAAGATTCGACAGAAACATTCCCGAGTTCGACAGAAAGATTACAGTTAAGACGAGACGATAAAGAATCTGTAATCTAACATCAACCATACATACATGAACTTTTCTTTTCCCAAGAGACTGTATGAGAGACGTGCAATAAGTAATGCCCCTGACCCACTTCCAGATGTCTAATCTAGCTGAAATTTTGCACGTGCAATGATTTATATCTCTACAGGTTATGTAGCAAATTACAGCTTTGAACTAATTGTGGTTTCTGTTTTACAGGTGTTTGAACTGAGTCAGGTGTGAAATGAAGCCTGTTGAATGTCGAGCAGTGATCCGGTTTTTGTATTTGAAAGGACGCACATCACAGGAGACTTTTGATGAAATGAAATAAACTTATGATGATCATATGACCTTGTAAAACGCTGGCATCGTGAATTCAAACATGACAGGAAGTTTGTGGAAACAGCTCCCAGACCTGGTCGCCCCCCTTCTGCCATTGATGAGGCATGTCCGTCAAGTTGAGACTGCCATTTTGGAAGATCGGCGGATTACTATTCGCCAAATAGCCCAAGATGTCAAGATTAGTACAGGGTCTGTGGAAACTATCACTTGCATATGCATAAGGTGTCTGCCAGATGGATTCCCAGGTTGCTCACACCATTCCAGAAGCGAGAATGCGTCGAGTGCTCGAGGATGAATTTGGAGATGTGCCAAGAAGATGAGTAAAAGTTTTTCAAAAGACTGATTACACAGGATGAAACCTGGGTCCATCACTATGATCCAGAAACCAACGCCCAGTCAATGCAGTGGATGCACTTGGACTCACCACCTCCAAAGAAGGTAAGGGTGCAGCCCTCCGCTGGCAAGGTCATGTTCACAGTCTTCTGAGAAGAGTAGTGATGACAGATTTCCTGTCAAAGGGTACCACAATTACAGGAGCCTATTATGCTTCACTTTTGAGGAAATTAAGGGAAGCTATCAAAATCAAGAGGCGGAGCAAGATCAGCAAAGGTACCCTCTTCCTGCAGGACAACACTCCGATCCACAACTTGCATGTCGCCAGATCAGAAGCACGGGCATGTGGTTATGAAATCCTTCCCCATCCTTCCTACTCTCCTGACCTTGCACCTTCTGACTTTCACCTCTTCTCAGCCATGAAGTTGTTTTTGAAAGGAAAGCGTTTCCCAGATGATGCAGCCTTGGTTTCTGAAGTCACGTCGTGGTTGGAGGATCAACCTGGCGTGTTCTACAAAAACGGTCTCCAGAGCTGCATCAAACGATGGGAGAAAAGCATAATTCTGGGTGGTTCCTATGTAGAGAAAGACTAATAACTGTGCCAAGTTTCGTTGTTCTACTTCTATGGGAAGTGGGTCGGGTCATTACTTATTGCACGCCTCTCGTATAATCTTTTGTCCACGTCCATACATGGACGTTCGCTTCTACTACTAACTTCAACACGCATACATGAACTCTCTTTCAACGGGTCTTTCTTATATTTCATCAACGTCTCTAAACGGGAACTCTTTCCAATACTAACTCACTTCATACAAGTCATACTAACGAAAGTAATCAATAAAATTGTTATTAAATGTTAGAATGGGACTCTTGTCTGCTATTCTACATACCTGAAGAAGATCGGAGGTTTCATCGTCCGAAACGTTATGCAAATAACACTCAGGATGCGAACAGCAGTTCAAAAAATCTACGTAATATGATATTTGTCTGCATGCCACGCTTGAGTTTGTCGTGCTAAACGCGTAGATTAACTGGACGTATCTCCAGTTTTTCAATCTATAAATTTTAAAGTAAATTCTATTTACTTTAATTTTTAACATTGAAAATGATAGAAATTAATAAATACGAACGAAAAATTGCTATTATGGGTTCAGGGTTGGAAAAAAAAGTATACAAATGTCCTCCTTACTTACCAAGCAACATCGAAAACGCTTGCTAATATTTTATAAGAATATCATCATGCTAGAGTGCTCAATAGTGCAATATTAGAGCTATAAATATGTTTCTTTGACGTTCTAGTTTAGTTGAGCAAATTATAATGAGATGAGTAGTTATATTCTTATATGCCAACACAGGAGACTGAAACAATTGTATGCAATGTTGTGACCAATTAGTGATGGGACGATTCCAATATTTTATTTCCGATTCCGATACAATTTCTGATTCCGTCCAAACCTAACGATTCTGATACAATTGCCGATTCCAATTCTTTGTAAATTTCTAAATATTTAACTATAAAATGGTTATTTTGTCACAAACACACAGGTTTTATATATATATATATATATATATATATTGTTGTCGTTGATTTTTTAGCAATAATGAAATGTTCGATATTGGCGTCTCCTACTTAAGAGATGAAGAAATTAGTTTTCTCTAAGAAATATCGCCGTTATTTTTTTTTTGTTATTATATATATTATTTATTTTAAAACAGGTGTGTGTTTTGTGTGTGTGTATATATATATATATATATATATATATATATATATATATATATATATATATATATATAACTACTTAATTTACTCACATAAAATTAATATACGAAAGTATAAATTTATGCGTAAACTTTAAGTATTTACTTCAAAAGTGCTCAATACGTAGGTAGAGCTAGTTAGTAATTTATAAAATATATATGGCGATTAAGCTACACTGAATATTCCGCGTTTCATCCACTCTAGGACTCTTCAGGCTTAAGAGTCCTAGAGTGGATGAAATGCGGAATATTCAGTGTAGCTTAATCGCCATGAGGAGTCCTAGAGTGGATGAAACGCGGAATATTCAGTGTAGCTTAATCGCCATATATATTTTATAAATTAGTATATATATATATATATATATATATATATATATATATATATATATATATATATATATATATATATATATATATGTATGTATATATATATATATATATATATATATATATTTATATATATATATATATATATATATATATATATATATATATAGAGAGAGAGAGAGAGAGAGAGAGAGAGAGAGAGAGAGAGAGAGATTAATTCATTGGTAGGATTCATGGAAACACCGAAATATATTTATGTCGAATAAGAAATACTTATTGGAAAGTATTGTATACGAAACATCGAACAAAAATTTCTATTTTATTCATAACTCAATAGAGAGTTGCTGTTTCACATTTTTCCCCAACTAGTGTGTATAGATTGGTTATTACCCGTGGAATTTCCACATGGCACGATAGACGTTATAATTGATTTTTGTATGCTTTTTGAAGTTTAATCTCGCCTCTGGTTTCGCTTATCAGACGTTCATATCCGGGTAGGGAGGCGGCAGTGCACTTCTATATCTCCTACACTCCTGCCCCTAAATTCCCCGTCTCCGTTCGATTCTACCCTAGCCCTAGTCCTATACTCACCCTACCCTCTCGACCACCTCCCTCTTTTGTCGAGCAGACCATTGCCGCACAGCGGGTACCGGTTGATTGATCGATCTTCCACGATAAAAATCGGTGGATTTTTAGATGTCGAATGAGGGCGAGCTTTGGAAAAAAAAAGGAAAGTTTAAAAGACAGAAGAACCGATCCGAACGAACGGAAGTTAAGGGGAATGGGGAGGAGAGTAGTGGGAGGGGGAAGGGTGAAAATAAATCATGGCGCTGTCTAGACTCGGTTGGTTCTATCAAAACTCAGTTAAGGAAGAAAAATTGCTTTCTTTCTTTTCTAAAAAAAAAAAAAAGGAAAATATGGAAAAAGCGAAATGGAAAGAGTAGGAGTTAAAGAGGTAGTAAAAGGAGCAAAATCGAGATGAAGGATGTGATGTGTAAATAAAGAGGTGGGAGGTGGTATAGAATATGGGTTGCTTTGTACAATTTAAAAAATAAATAACAAGCTTGAAAATAAAAGCACAAATCTTGAAAATTAATTAAATAAAACAAACGCTGCCTCGTCGAAATACTTGGTTCAGTAAGTAATAGGCGATCACGCATATTAACTTACTCGCACCATAGCCTGTTGTCTACGTCACGGCACATCACAGGAAATAGAACAGTATTGCAGTTAAGTCGCGACAAAGTTTTACAACTCTAGAAGGGTAACATCAGTATTTTACACCGTCAAATCACAAATATTACGAATTATTAGTTTTAAAATTAAAAAAAAAATTATTAAAGTTTTTAAATAAAATGTGTAATTAATAAAAAAAAAATATTTTAATATTGGAAGTAAACGAACAAAATATACATATTTATATATTTATAACTATTTATTTAACAGAAAAATAAACAATTTTTAGAAAGAGTTTCTAAAAAGTGTTTCATTTTTCTAAGAAAGTGTATTATTGTCTTCACAGAAAAACGAAAAAAATAAAATCTGAAGTAATGAACCACGTAACAAAATATTAATTTATACAAAATAAAACAACTTTGAAAATTAAACATTTCTTAAAATGTGTATTTTTTTTTTTTTACATAGGCATGGCATCACCACATTATCAAGGCCAAGAGGCCACTCAAGGATAAGGGTTAAAGAGTGTACAGTAGAAAGTAGAAATAATCATTAGTAATGAAAATTCGGTAAATTTGATAACTTATATGGAACGGCTCATCAAGAACTTATTTACGTTAGACTTGAAGACAACCATATTGTAGTCAGCTGGAAAGCAGGAAAACGGAAGACAATTCCACAGGCGTGCAGTTCTAAGAAAGAAGCTTTGTTCATGGAATCTACGTTTAGGTTTAGGCACAGATAAAGAGTGGGGGGAATTATTGATAGTGTTTTCAGCTAGACGAGTGTTTCTTGTGAAAGTTTGGCGAGGGGGGACCATAGATTGAAGCTCAGTCGAACACTTTCCATGAAAATAACGATACATCAGAGACAAACTCGCAACATCTCTTCTGTGAGATAGAGGTTGCAGGGAAGAGAAAAGGACATCTCCTACGAGGCTACGAAGTCTATTTTGAACTCTATCAAGGCAGGACAAGTCCTTTCTAGCAGCTCCTGCCCAGATGTGGCAACAGTATTCCATCCTTGGACGTACCTGGCTCTTATATAGATAGAGAATAGCATTAGCAGTGAGATATCTGCTGGATCGATAGAAAGATACCACCATTTTTCCAGCGGCCCTGGCAACAGATTTGATGTACGTGTTCCATTTAAGATCAGGAGTAATGGTCAAGCCCAGAAGCTTGTCAAAACTTGAGGCCTCCTGAAGACGAGAGCCATTCATTTCAATTGATGCCAGATGTGGATCAGAATGTTGATGATATAAAGAGAGAAGCTTGGTTTTAGATGCATTAAAAGTAACCAGCCACTCCTTACCCCATTGTACTACGTGCTCAAGATCAGAGGAGAGAGAATTGGAGAGAACTTGGTCGTTTACTGTCTTAGATGTGCTACCATAAATGGTAGTGTCGTCAGCATAAATGTCTACAAATGATGTAAGGATGTGATTTGGAAGATCATTATGTAGATCAGGAAAAGAGTTGGGCCCAGGATGGACACCTGAGGGACACCGGCATTAATACTGTGAGCTTCTGATTTTTGCCCCTCAACTATTACTCTTATGAACCTATCAGAAAGAAATGATTTAATAATTGAGAAGATATTTCCAGCTATACCATAGCTAGAGATCTTATGAAGTAAACCTTTATGCCATACCCTATCAAAGGCCTTAGATATGTCAAGAGCAATTGCCCTAGAAAGGTTGCCTCCGTCAAGAGATTTGCTAATCCAATGAGATATAACTGTAAGCACATCTGCTGTAGATCTAGCAGAACGGAAACCATATTGAGTGTCACTAAGAAGGTTATTTTTGTTGAGATGGTTGATTACTTCTGTATTTAACACAGATTCCAGCAACTTACTCATGACGCACAGGAGACTTATTGGCCTGTACTGAGAGGGGGATGAGCGATCACCTGAATTTTTAAATACAGGGCATACTGATGAAATTTTCCAGGGAGATGGGAAACTATTCTCCTTAAGACAACGTTTAAACAGTTTTGTAAGTATGGGCGCTAGTTCAGGTTGAAGTTTTTTGAGTACTATAATTGGAATACCGTCAGGGCCAGTTGCTTTACTGGAATCAAGGTTTTTGATTAGCTTTGCAACATCACGTACAGATATACGTATATCACATAGCGTGTTTTCTGATACAGGAGGAAATATTGGGGGTTGGCGGCCTTGATCACAAAGGGTAGAATTAGCTGCAAAGTTCTTGACAAAGAGTTTGGCTTTGTCTGATGCTGACGAGATTACCTCAGGTCCATTGATAATAGTTCGGATGGAGCACACGCTTCTGTTCAGGATTCTGTTTGTTATTTGCCAAAACTGGTGGGAACCAAGCCGCTGCTCAGCTACTTTGGACTTAACAGATTGCGCATACAACTCTCTTGCGTCCTTTATTACTTTCTTTCGTATTGTTGTCTTATGCTTTTAATAATTCGTGGAAATGCGTGTCTTTTCTCACGCCGTCTCCACAACTCTTCCAATAGATAGGTATGCAACAAATTTTCATATTTTTATATTAATTATATATATTTAGTAATCATGAAGAAAGAGAGAGCCTGTTTTCTCCGTTTAACTATAGGTGGCGTTACTGTCTGTCCACCCAGTTATGGAAGCACAAAATGTATATAATGGCACCCTTGAAATAAAAATTAATGTTTTTGTTATATTTAAATTTTAAACATGTTTTGTTTTTTTTTTGTTTTTTTGCAAACATATTTAAGTTTTATTTTTTTCAAACATATTTACGTTTTGTTTTTGTGTGTCTGTGTGGGCTCTTTCTTTGATCACGCACACATATATATATATATATATATATATATATATATATATATATATATATATATATATATATATATATATATATACTCGCGGACACGTGCAGAAAAAATTAAGAACAAAAAGGGGAGGTCCATAAAAAAAAAGATAAAAGAAAAACCGTTGATTTTTTTATTATTATTATTATTATTATTATTATTATTATTATTATTATTATAAGAGCGTAAAAATACTCGCGGAAAAACGGTTGTACCCATAAATATTTTTAAAAGAAAAATATAGCAAAAACATTTAGTTTAGTTTGCAAAAAAAAAAAAACATAAAAACAAAAAAAAACGTAAATGTTTGAAAATAAACAAGCAACAAAACGTAAATGTTTGGAAAAATAAAACGTAAATATGTTTGCAAAAACAAAAAGAAACGTAAATATGTTTGAAAAAAAAATAAAACTTAAATATGTTTGCAAAAAAAAAAAAAAACATGTTTAAAATTAAAATATAACAAAAACATTTATGTTTATTTCAAGGGTGCCATTATATACATTTTGTGCTTCCGTAACTGGGTGGAGAGACAGTGACGCCACCTATAGTCAAACGGAGGAAACAGGCTCTCTCTTTCTTCATGATTACCATTTCTTTTATATTAATTACATTTTTTTTATTTTTTAACTTTAATAATTTTTATTTTTATTTTAAAACTAATAATTCGTAATATTCGTGATTTGACGGTGTGGCCCTTCTAGAGTTGTCGAACTTTGCCGGGACTTAACTGCAAGATTGCCGGAAATAGACGGTGTTAGTTAATTTGGAGATTCCGCCCAATTATGTTCCACGATGTCTTCTTTGTTTCATTTCATTTTCGCAAAAGTTTTTGATAAGGGGCCACAATGCAATTTCGACGATTCCCTTTCTCTTGCTGAACCGGCAGCCATGGGATGAGCACAGGTGTTTTGTCTCTGTAAAAGGGGATGGGGGGACCCCCCCTCTTCTCCAGCACTAGTTAGGAATAGATAAGTTGTTAATTATTGTGAGTGTACTTGGCTATTGTAAGATATTGTATCATATTTTTATAAAAAATAAATAATTAAGATTTTGTATATATTACGACTTGCGTTGCGTTGTTTGATCTGCCTTAACCTCGAGACGTTGCCAGCCAAAGGAACCCCAACTTCTCGGAGAATGGAGACCCCCCCCCCCAAAAAAAAAACTACACCCAAGTTACAGGTATGCCTTCACTCTTTAATTTCCAGAACGGTGCTGTTCGTTAACCCTGACAGGGACTAGCGTAAATTGGTTGCCGCTCCCAAGACAATTATATCACATATTGCCGGTCTACGCTAGCAACCGACTCGTCGTGTTACAACCTGGTACCGTTCCCAGGACGTTTCGTAGTAAAGGTTAACCACACCAGGTTTTACTTTTTCTTTGTGACAATATGGAACTTTTGCTTGAAATTACCTATCAATGTGAACATTTTCTTTTCAAAATTGAAGCAAAATAAGAACAATTTCAGAACAAAATTGACTGATAGCCATCTTGATGGTGTCTTGCTCTTAGCATCAAACACTTTCAATTGATAAAATACACCAAGTATTTAATACACTTTCTATAAATAAAATATATTAAGTATTTAATATACTCTCAATTAATAAAATACACCAGATATTTAATACACTCTCTATAAATAAAATATATTAAGTATTTGATACACTCTCAATAAATAAAATACATTAAGTATTTGATATGCTATATATTGGAGGGGATGATATATTAAAACGTGTCATGTGTTATCTAGTGGATGTAAGATATTGTTCTTTTAACAGACAGATAATAAACGTATAAATCGTATGTATGTTGTTTAGCCAGGGGACATGATATTGACGTGTAAACCGAGTCATGTTGTATCAGACTTATCACACGGGATATTTTTACAGTTCATATGTAAGAAGAAGAATATATGCTTCATACCTTCTGTATCTTCCCGCTGAACCATGAAGCGATCACCATCCAATTGAGACATCTGTTCTTATTTGTGAACCCATTAAAACAACTCTTTATATTTTTATAATATAAATTTATTACAGTTGTCTCAAATGTTTTTCACAGGATCTGCAGTTAGTCTACATTTTCTATTCTTGCAGCTCGCTCCCTAGCTGTCTGTCCACCCCTGTCTAGACGTCTGTCCGCTCTGGTAGTCAATCTTCAACTCTCTGAATCTCTCCAAAACTAACTACATCACGTGTTCTCTTACGTCACCTAATTACGTGTCTCAGACCAGCCTAATCCACAGCTAGTTATTTGTTTATTCAAAACCCAAAAATAATGTTTACATATATTTTCTATTTTCACATTCCTTTTGCGATTCACACGTCAATCATTTCTTCCGCAATTTAATTGTTTATTCTTCTAATCATAATAAGTGATCCAGCGATCATCCGTCGCTCAAATCAATTAATAAGAATACAATAACAATAATAATAATGTTTTGACCATTGATGCCGCTTGCCACAGTTAACAGATACTACGCTATGATCACAGCCTAAAGGGTCATAACATTACAGATATACTCTCAATTAATAAAATACATTAAGTATTGGATATACTCTCAATTAATAAAATACACTAGGTATTTGATACACTCTCAATTAATAAAATACATTAAGTATTGGATATACTCTCAATTAATAAAATACACCAGGTATTTGATACACTCTCAATTAATAAAATACATTAAGTATTGGATATACTCTCAATTAATAAAATACACCAGGTATTTGATACACTCTCAATTAATAAAATACATTAAGTATTGGATATACTCTCAATTAATAAAATACACCAGGTATTTGATACACTCTAAATTAATAAAATACATTAAGTATTTGATACACTCTCAATTAATAAAAATCATTAAATCTTTTGTTTGTGGTGATTACTTAACGCTGTCGTTATGTATTTATAAACAAATGATTCCAACAATGTTTAAAATAGAATAAATAATATTTCTGACTACTATATTCATCTGCTGTGAATATAAATTACCTTTATATATATATATATATATATATATATATATATATATATATATATATATATATCCAACATTTGTGATTACATGTGAATATGCAGATCGGTCAACACTTCTCAATTTAACTACAACGCCGACATTCAAATAAAAACGTATTACATGTCTTTTACCATAGAACGATTAGATAGACTATCTGACAATTATATTTCATGAAACTTATTTTACTAAATCTCGTTGCCTATGTTTAATGTCAGATAATGGTTAAATATTTGGGATGGCCCTTAATTACATTAAAAGATAACAGAAGCGAAAGGGAATATAAACCCCAAAAAAGGGAGGGACTGACATGCGATAGAGTAAAAATCCAAAGACAGTTAAACATACGCGCATTATACAGGGTGTCCAAAAAATCACTGAGGGATTGAAAATCTTTGTCATTTTACCATTAATGAATTTTTTTTCTCTATTTCAGATATTTTACAGATAATATTTTTGAAATTATTTATAGATAAGTATAGCATTGAGCAATGGCACATACGGCGAGAGACACCATGGCGCTTCTCGGGCAATGCTTTGGCGACAACATTATATCTCGCTATGACAATGTCCAATGGTCACCATGTTCCCCAGACTTGACAAGCTCCGACTTTTTCTTGAGGGGATGTCTTCAAGAAAGAGTCTATGTTAACAAACCTGAAACCCTGCAAGGAAAACATCAAGAACGAAATAAGGGAGTTAAATTGTAATCCAGAGATTCTGCAATCTGTCATGAATAATAATTTGGAAAGAGCACATATATGCAAAGCTGAAAATAAGGAACATTTAAAAGACTATTCTTCATAAACAAGGATTGTTTGAATTTTAAATGTGTTTTTATATTTCCAAATGTCTTAGATTGTGTTACAGAAAAATATCGTCAAAATAAAGAATCTGGTTGAGTTCAAAACCCATCAGTGACTTTTTGGACACATTATGCATACATGCCTTATAAATGTACGGATGATACCGCATGTGTATGTACGTAAGTGTATGTGTGTACCTATTTGTACTTGTATATATCGGTATATGTGCTTCGTTTTAGTTTGTGTGTGTGTGGTTAGTTTGTGGTACAATTTTTAATAACACTTTCAAACATACACGTCATAATTTCATCCATTTCACTTCGGTTCTTGTTTTTTGTTTGTTTGTTTTTTTTTTTTTAACTTTGAAATATTTTGATGTTCCTTGAGAAAAGCTAAATTTTGTTATGTCTTTTAATTTTAGATTTTATTTTGCTTTTCTGATTTCTCAACGTTTATTTTCATTATGGTTTTAAATGTTTAGGTTAACAGAGGTCCGCATATGTAATTTCCTTAATTTTAAATTAATAGCGTTTGCCCTACCTGTGACCTGTCATTATAACACAATCCGGCCCGTGGGGTTGAATAACTTGCTGACCCCTGATTTAGACACTAATATGGCTGAGTAAAGATATAAACCCAAACTTACTATGTGCTATGGTTAAAATAAATGGTGCTCGATTGATAATATATGACCAGCAGGACCCGTGGAAATTCCACGGAATGAGAAATAAATTGAATCAGCAAATAGGTTTAGATAAAGCTAATATTTTCTGGATAGCCAAACAAAATTAGCCTTTTGGACAGAAAAACCAATAACACGCAGCAAATAGGAGTTTATTAACATTTCTATGAAAATAGTGTTCTTGTATTTTAAATATAGAACTCAAGCAAATGAGTTAAATTAATAAGTACTAATAAATACTTCGAAAGTAATATTGTGCTACATAGTTCAATAAAAATAATAAAAGCACATTGTAAAATACACTATTTAATTTACTCTTTCAGTTCGCTACATCTTGGCAGACAAAGTTGTTTTTTCCCTGTTTCTTTCGAAGGTTCTTTTTTACGTAACGTTTCGTTGATCTTTCTTTGCTGATGAATCGCTACACGTCAAAATTACTATGAATTGCTTTCTCGCATCATTACAACAATTATCATATATTATTATTATAACATTCGAAAATGAGGCGACGTCAAAGGGAGGTCACTATCATATTCTTGTCCAGGTTTGCTAGATTGACTTTTTATAAGGCAAATTTGGCGAGATTTGCTTGTTTTGAAACAGTTTGGCCTTCAAATTTTATTTAGCCTTGGGAGAGGAGCGCGTCCTCTTAAATAAACAAATCCTACTCAAGTTCCACCATTACTGATCGTCAAGGTATTGTGCACACCAGTCACCTAATACTCATTCGGAAGACGAAAAAAATTGATTTTAAAAAAAAAATCAAAGTTATCTACTGACTTTAGTGTCAATTTCAACTAAAACAAAATATCTACTTAATTGGCATTTTTTGCTCAAGACACACCTCCAAACACCCGGGCAACGTCGGGCATCCAGGCTAGTCTATGATATAAATCTTACCTGTCTGTTTAAATGTATGTATTTATGTATATATGTATGCCTAAAACTTTCGATAGAGGCGGCGGATTTTCACGAGATCGACATCATTTTGAAGCGCGACCCTTCAGACGATCAATATCGAAAATTTGGCTAAAACCATTAATTTCTTCACCCTCAACTGGGTCGTTTTTTCGCTGACATTTTTTTGCAAGTCATTCAACCCTCGCGTCCACGACATCGCATTAAAAGCCTTATTTCGACCGCCCGTGACGTTACAACCACGGTAAGTACATCAGTAAGACAGTTTGTTTTTTTTTTCACCTCGTTTTCCTTTGGAACGTTACTGGTTCGAGCCTGCTTACCACTCCTATTTTTTTATTTATTTTATTTTATTTTTTTTTTTTTTGCACTCGCAATTTTCCTTTGAGCCTACCTGTCTAGTACAACTTTTTTCTTTTTTTTTTCTCTTTTTATTTCTTTTTTTTTTTTTTTTTTTTGCTCAGCACACACCTCCAAACATCCAGGCAACGCCGGGCATCTAGGCTAGTTTAAAATAAATACGAGGTTTTCGATAATTATCGTAAAAACCCTCGCCATATTTTGGAAAACATGTGACTTAAAAACAAGGTAAGTACCCATATTTATGATTATTAACGCACTATTTTTTTTTTTTTTAATGTTATATTTATATATTTACCTCCCCTTGGAACAATCCGGTGTTTTGGGGTTTTTGTTTTCTTGTTTTTGGGGGGTTTTTTTACTAAACATTTTATTTTCATTAATTTTCGTCCAAAAAATGTTTTCTTTAATCATTTTTTCTACCTTATCGTTTTTCGTAATTTTTGGATATATTCATTACTGTAACATGACGATTAGGTAGAGACCATTGGTTTGCCTTGAAATTCAATATTAAAAATTTCGAATTTCGCTATTATAGTACAGTTGCACCAACAAAAAAAAATTATTCTTTCCAGGGACGTGTAGAGAGGGGAGCTGCTATGAGGTGCCCAAGCACCTGCCCCTTTTACACCTGTTTTAAAAGTGCCTTTTACAGACCAATGTATTATATAGCCTGCGCCTCACCGACGCACCGTTGTTGTTTTTCTTCTTCTTCTTCTTCTTCTTCTTCTTCTCCTTCTTCTTCATCATTTGAGCACTTGTCCTGAAAAAGTTCTTTTTGCGTCACTGATTCTTTCTTTTTTTCGGATCATTCGTTTAATGCCCGCTACTTATGGAAATTTCGTTACCCTAATCCTTACGCCAATTCATAATGATGAGATAATGCGGTGCTTGTGTAGATTGGCCATATTTTAAATCAAAGTACTTCAAGTAAAACTATTATTACGTCACGTCGAAATTAGTATAAATTCCAAAAAATACAAAAAATGATCAATTAGAAAAAGAATTACAAGAAAAACTGAGTTTAGCAATTCATAAAAATTTATCGTATCGTATCTATCTATCTATCTATCTGTTATATAAAGAACTTTGTGCATGTTTGTTTGCTTCTTATGGACTCAAAAACGGCTGGGCCGATTTTTTTTTGTAATTTCACACGAAAGTACATGATGTGTCTAGAAGTGTTCTTACGTATGTGCCTAAGAGTATTCTTATCAAAATGCGTCTAATAAATATCGAAAATCGATAATCGAAAAAATCAGATTAAAGAAGAAATAGTTTGATTTTTAACACCCTATACAACCTAACATCACAAGTGAATTTGAGAAATTTTATCACTGAACAAGCAGAAAGGCCCTGCATATAAAATCAACAGTATCTCTTTTATATGACAGAGGCTCGTTCGAAATGAATGTTTATTTTAGAGCACAGTTAAACCATGATACTCGACTTTTGTACGTTTAACTTTAATTCAAGTAATTTTATAAAAAAAATAATATATAAAAATAACTTCATAAAATCAACAGTTGGTTCTTTGATAAGACAGGGGCGCGTTCGAAATGAATGTTTCTGTTTACAGCACCATTGAACCATGATACTTGACTTTTGCATTTTAAACCTTAAGTGAAGTCATTATTAGATAATTTTATAAAATCAACAGTGGATTCTCTACAGTGCAATGTAGACTACAATGTATTGTGGACTAAGTCACTGTAAGGGAGACATGTAAACCTTTCCCTTGATATACTGCGGCGAAGGGGGGGGGCTATCTAGAGCAGGTAATCAATCGATCTGATTACAAAATGGGCGCTTTCACCTATTTTAATGACAATGCCTTGGTGATTACCAATAAATTAATCCCTTCTCAAAGAAAAGATAAAGCTTGGGAGATGTGAACTGCATAGGACTAGCAACATATCGCAGTCACTAGGAAAATAGCCATTCTGTTAACTTTGTTGACGTTGAGGAAGGAGGTAATGCTTTGGGGGATAGTATCATGATGAATGAACAGATACTAAGCGGGTGGGAGAATATCACGTGGTGACATTAAATTTTTGGTGCTTCTACATTATTGGGACGAAAATTTGTAGTCGATAAATGGAGTTTCCAGATAAAAAAAAAACAATGGTTTCAACTTTGTTTTTTTTTGGGGGGGGGGGTTCAATTTTGATATGTTACAATGGTAGCTTCCAAATTATGCAGTCGAAATTACCTGAATATTACTGAATTATTAAAAAAAAAACTTTAATCGTGTTAGAAGGTGAAAATTGCCGCCATCTTTTTTTAACTCTCCTGTGTTTAATGATCGTTTTCATCAAATTCTATTTTTATTTTCTTTAATAAAAATTTTTCTGCCTTATCGATTTTCGTCATTTTTTGATATACTATTGTTTTCATATGAAATTCAGTTTTACGATTTCCAAAAATCTCGCCCCAATTCTATAGAAGCGCCAAATTTCTTTCTTTACTTTTTTTTATCAGTTTTTATTTTATTTCTTGCATTTTTTTTTATTTCTTACATTCTATTCGTCTTTTCTTTTTTTTTCTTTTCTTTTTTCTTTTTTCTTTTCTTTTTTCTTTTTTCTTTTTTTCTTTTCTTTATTTTCTATTCTTTTTTTCCTTCTTTCTGAATTTCCGTATTTTCTCCCTTTTTTTCATCATCTCATCATTCTTGATTTTGTTTTTTTTTTCTTGCATTTTTTGCTTTGTTTTTGTTTTGATTTTGTTTGTTTTTTGCTTTGTTTTTTTTTGTTGTTTTTTTTTTTGTGTTTTTATTGCTCGCTTTATATTTTGTTTTCTTTCTTCCGTTTCGTTCTTTCGTCCTCTTTTTAAAATTCTATCTGTCCGTTGCTATCTTCTTTTTTTCTTCTTTTTTTATTTATTGGTTTCACTTTCTTTCCCTCTTTTACTCCTTTTTTTTATTCTTGCATTTTCTACAATGACCACGTGGACTCTCCTACTCCTGCTGCTTCTCTTCTGACCGCTATTAACGACGATATCGAAGCGTGAAGGAAGCCTCCTTCTTCACTCCACGCCAAAGCCGATCGATCGCCGCCCTCTCACACCGCCTCAACCATACCATAACCCTAACCATAACCCCACCCTGCACAAGTGCACACGCTGCACACCACAGCCAAGACCTACCCAGAGAAAGCTCTCTGACCTAAATCATTACGTCTGGAGGAAACAGCGCGCGGTGGTTGCCTGGCTATTCAAACTGACTGGGGTGGCCACAATACAAAACTAGCCACTGGGCTTTCTTCACGTCACTGCACTGGACGTATGAAGTAAAGCTGACCAGAGCCTCGTCCTGAATAATAAAATCGAGAAGACATGTGAGATTATGGGTTGGGGTACAATGCAAATGGGAGAACTGAGACTGTCGGGAGAGAAGACGATACAGGTGGGGTAGCGATCGGGTGACGGGGATAATAACAATAATCAAATCAACGGAAAAAAAACAGGCAGCTTTCTTTACAGTTACAAGTTATTCATAAGGAATGTTGTGCGTGGAAATTAGGGCTACTGTACGCACACGTGTACACATACACGTACACACACACGCACAAACACATTTACTAGTAACGAGACAGTTCCAATATTTTTCTCGATTACAATACAATTACCGATTCCGATCCTTTTAAATATCTAAACACACACATAATGCACACACATATTTATTATTAATGGGACGGTTCCCATATTTTCCCGATTCCGATACAATTACTGATTCCGATCCTTTTAAAGCTCTAAACACACACACACACACACACATATATATATATATATATATATATATATATATATATATATATATACACACACATGCGCGCGCCCAGACACACACAGGCAGTCAGGCACGCAAATACATTTATTAGTGATTGGACGATTCCAATATTTCCCCGATTCCGATACAATTACCGATTCCGGTCCTTTTAAATCTCTAAACGCACACACACACACACGTACTCACGCACATGCACACACATGCGCTCACAGACATACACACGCAGACACACACGCACATAAATTTATTAGTGATTGGACGATTCCAATATTTTCCAGATTCCGATAAAATTGCTGATTCCGATTCTGTTAAATCTCTAAACACACACACACACACACACACACACACACACGCACGCACACACACACACAAACACACACACACGCAGACACACACACACACACACACAAAAACACATTTATTGCAATATTTTTTCTGATTCTGATACAATCACCAATTCCGATTTTTTTTTAATCTCAAAACATATATAGCTATGGAGTTACGATGGGCTTTCAATAAGTTTCCAAACATTTTTCGTATATGCACTTATATTTATAGTACAAATATAAAAATATAATCCACTTCAAAGTATTCTCTGCCGCCTGCAATGAACTTGTTGTACCGTTTCAACAACTTCTGGAAGGCTCCATGTAAGTCCTGTTGTCTGGGTGTGTTAATGACACTCGTTACAGTCGCTTTCATCTCTTAAATATACATATGTGAAAGGTGATCACATTCGCACGATCATGTGTAAGGTGAAAAATTAGGTACAAATATAAATTGTGTGAAAGCTGATAACGTACGTACGATCAGCAATGTATGTGGATGGTGATAACGTACATTCAAAAATAAATATGTGCGAAACGGTGATAACGTACGTCCAACAATAAATGTATGTGAAAGGTGATAACGTACGTCCAAAAATAAAACTATGTGAAAGGTGATAACGTACGTGCATAAATAAATGCTTTTGATGTGAAATGTGATAACGTACGTCCAAAAATAAATGCATGTGAAAGGTGATAACGTACGTCCAAAAAAATGTATGTGAAAGGTGATAACGTACGTTCAAAAATAAATATATGTGAAATGTGATAACGTACGTCCAAAAATAAATATATTTGAAAGGTGATAACGTAGGTCCAAAAATAAATATATTTGAAAGGTGATAACGTACGTCCAAAAATAAATGCATGTGAAACGTGATAACGTACGTCCAAAAAAATGTATGTGAAATGTGATAACGTACGTCCAAAAAAAATATATTTGAAAGGTTATAACGTACGTCCAACAATAAATTTATGTGACAAATGATAACGTACGTCGAAAAATAAATATATGTGAAAGGTGATAACGTACGTCCAAAAAAAAATGTTTTTGATTTGAAAGGGGATAACGTACGTCCAAAAATAAAAGTATGTGAAGGGTGATAACGTACGTCCAAAAATAAATGTATGTGAAAGGTGATAACGTACGTGCATAAATAAATGTTTCTGATGTGAAAGGTGATAACGTACGTCCAAAAATCAATGTATCTGAAAGGTTATAACGTACGTCCAACAATAAATTTATGTGACAAATGATAACGTACGTCGAAAAATAAATATATGTCAAAGGTGATAACGTACATCCAAAAATAAATATATGTGAAAGGTGATAACGTATGTCCAAAACAAAAAGTTTTTGATGTGAACGGGGATAACGTACGTTTAAAAATAAATGTATGTGAAAGGGGATAACGTACGTCCAAAAATAAATGAAAATGATAACGTACGTCCAAAAAAAATGCATGTGAAAGGTAATAACGTATGTTTAAAAATACATATATTTGAAAGGTGATAACGTACGTCCAACAATAAATGTATGTGAAAGGTGATAACGTACGTCCAAAAATAAATGTATGTGAAAGGTGATAACGTACGTCCAACAATAAATGTATGTGAAAGTTGATAACGTACGTCCAATAATAAATGTATGTGAAAGGTGATAACGTACGTCCAAAAAAATGTATGTGAAAGGTGATAACGTACGTCCAAAAATCAATGTATGTGAAAGGTGATAACGTACGTCCAAAAATCAATATATCTGAAAGGTGATAACGTACGTCGAAAAATCAATATATCTTAAAGGTGATAACGTACGTCGAAAAATCAATATATCTGAAAGGTGATAACGTACGTCCAAAAATAAATGTATGTGAAAGGTGATAACGTACGTCCAACAATAAATGTATGTGAAAGTTGATACGTACGTCCAACAATATATGTATGTGAAAGGTGATAACGTACGTCCAAAAAAATGTATGTGAAAGCTGATAACGTACGTCCAAAAATCAATGTATGTGAAAGGTGATAACGTAAGTGCATAAATAAATGTTTTTATGTGAAAGGGGATAACGTACGTCCAAAAATAAATGTATCTGAAAGGTCATAACGTACGTCCAAAATAAATTTATTAGTGATGGGTTGATTCCCATACTTTCTCCGATTCCGATACAATTACCAATTCGGGTCCTTTTAAATATATATATATATATATATATATATATATATATATATATATATATATATATATATATATATATATATATATATATATATATATTTATTTATATATATATATATATATCTTCTATATATATAAAAGCCAAACGTCTGTGTGTATGTATGTATGTTTGTTTGTAACGCTAAAACTTTTGAAAGACGGAACCAAACTTGACAAATTTGGTATCATATCGAAGCCCCATCACCCGGATGACAAATATCGAAATTTCACGTCAAACGGACCACTAGAAGTTGGTCAACTGATCAGTTATCTTCGAGGGGGGGCCCAAAAAACCTGTCATTATCTATATATATAAAAGACAAATGTTTGTTTGTAACGCTAAAACTTGAGATGAAAGATTCCTCTCCCCTAAGAATAAAACATATGTTCAATATCTGCTTTTGTTTTTTCATTGTTTATACGGTCCCGAGCAACGCCGGGTAGCCCTGCTAGTATATATATAAATGCAAATGTTGGTTCGTTCGGAATTAATTGTCTAAAAAACCACCGGACGGATGGCTTCCACGTTTTGGTATAATATGTTTACTATATCCATGTGTGTTTGTATATATTTCTTTTTAATTATAACATTATACTTAATTTTTCTATGATAAATAGGTTTATTTCTTTGTACCGATAGGCGATTTTTTTTATTTAGGGACAATTATTTATTACCGCTTCCATGTCTCGTGACTAGTGTTGCTAATTTAGCGGTTTTCCTGCTAGATCTGGAGATTTCGTTTACAATCTAGCGGGAAATTCTAGAAAATCTGGAGGTATTTTGCACCCACACACCCGCAAGCGCTTGAAAATACTTTAAAACATGAAATAAATTCATTCATGTAAGTAAAAAAAAAAAAAGTAGCATTTATTGCCTTTGGTAACAATTATTTATTGATTATTTGTTTTGTTTTTCACCTTTTTTTCGGCTAACAATTCTTAAATCTCACTATAAAATCGATTTTTCCAAGTACATTTTAGGTGGGGGGGGCATTCCAACCTTCGAAGTTTAGTTTAAAATACGAAATTTAGAAGTATTTAGTCGAAAATTGTAAAAAGCAAGAAACAACAGCAAAAAAAAAAATTATATCAATACAGTAGAATTTAATTATCTACCAACCTAAATACTTTTAACATGCTAAAACAAAGTTTTTTAGTTTTTTTTATCTTTCTAATTGTGCTGTTTTATTTGCAGTATATTTCAATTTAACTTTTATTATAAAAAGTTAAAGTTTATGATTTGTTTCCTGCAAAAAAAAAATACCCTCTCTGAAAAAACAGGTAAAACTAGCTGATAAAATACGGGAGCTAACCGCTTCAATATAATTCCAGAAACATATAGTGAGAAAACACGGAACATTTTATATATTGAATATATTATATTTATAATTTTTTTTATGGTAGGAAGTGAAAATAGGGAGTTTTTTTTTGGGGGGGGGGAATTAGCGATTTTTGAAAATTTCAGATGATAGCGATTTTCTGGACATATCTTTCTCCTGATCTCGCGGGTTTTTTTAAATCTCAGTTGCCAACACTGCATCACTAAAACAACACTACAGGCTTAATGTAAACAGAATGTGTTTACAATATCGGTAAATTTTCAATGGGTTTAATCACATAAATTTACAACACGTGGTCGCTTTCCTATTAAATATTCATCGAAAAATGAATGCCGACGTTCAAAGTGTATAAACATTTTTGACCCCTCCCTTTACTTAAAAAATCACCAAACACCAGGAAATTAACGAATTTTGATGAAAATTGCAGTATTTATCAAATAATGATCGCAGAATATAATGAACTAATTATTTTTACTAAACTCTCAGTGAAAATGTTTTATTTTGTTTAAAAAAAAATACCTTTACTAAAGTTATGGTTTTCAGTAGTAAATAAAAAACGCAAGAATTTATTTTTGCTTTTTTTATATAAATAAAGCATCGTAATTTGTAACAATAAAACATAATTTGGGTTTGTATTACTGTACACAGATTCGAAAAAGTTGTCAAAAAACAAATATATAACAAATAAATGTTATCAAAGGCAAGATAAGTTACTTTTCTACCAAACTGGATATATTTTTCGTGTTTTTATTCAATGTAACATGTTTATTCAGCTCGACAAACATACAGCGTTTACCGATATATTCGAAAATTCAAGATGGCGTCTGATTCTCTCTTTAACACGGTAAGTTTGGGAAAAGGTGTTATAAATAAAAAACCGGATAAAATACTGTTAAAAACTCGCTCAATATATGTTACCGTGACATAGGTTGACATATATTCGGCGGGTTTTTAATAGTATTTTGTATAGTTTTTTATTTATAACACCTTTTCCCAAACTTATGGTGTTAAAGAGGGTGTGAGACGCCATCTTGAATTTTCGAATACATCGGTAAACACTGTATGTTTTTCGAGCTGAATAAACATGTTACATTGAATAAAAACACGAAAAATATATCCAGTTTGGTAGAAAAGTTACTTATCTTGCCTTTGATAAAATTTATTTGTTATATATTTGTTTTTTGACAACTTTTTCGAATCTATGTGTACAGTAATACAAACCCTGAAATGAGTTTAAGAATTTATAGCCAAACCTAAATATTTTTTTTCTTTCTTTTGCTTAAAAAAAATGGCATTAATACAGTAAGTTAGGTAAAATTTGCATAGAATACTCTGCTTTACGGTTGTTGTAAAAATGGAACGGAAATTTGAATTTCGTTCCCTTTTAAATTCGGTACATTTTTACATTACGTCCAACTCATCGTTCACATTCGACAGATCAACTTTTATAGCTTTTCGGGTATGCTGGCAAGGTTAGGGGTGTCTATTCCGAAAGCCGTTCTTAACATGGGTAGATTGGTAGGTGTGTCAGAAATTTCGTGAAAAATAGTGAATAATTCCACCCCGTTTTTCCAAGCTTATAACTCCTTGAAAAATGTAACTCAAGCCCTAATTTTTTTCAATTAAGGGAGCAAGAACCAAGGTTTCATTATAAAAACAAAAACAAAAGAAAAAACAAACAACGTGGTTTAAATAAAAAACAGTCTTTAAATTTCGAACTTTACAGGTAAATTTCTAAAAAACACTACTTTTTTTGTTTTAAATTTGAATATATTACTTTTTGACCTTTTCTCTTCAATTTGTGATATATAACACTTTGGTGAGTAAATTATTTACTTTTTAATAGACATTTCAAAATGGGAGGCGTGAATTATTCGACCTCCTGTCTTTCCAAGCTTATAACTCCTCGAAAAATGTAATTCAAGCCCTAATTTTGTTTTCAATTAAAGGAGCAAGGACCAAGGTTTCATAAAAAAACAAAAAAAAAAACCAAAGAAAAAACAAACAACGTTGTTTAAAAAAAAAACACTCTTTAAATTTCGAACTTTACAGGTAAATTTCTAAAAAACACTATTTTTTTTGTTTTAAATTTGAATATATTACTTATTGACCTTTTCTCTTCAATTTGTGATATATAAAACTTTGGTGAGTAAATTAATTATTTACTTTTTAATAGACACTTGAAAATGGGGGGAGCGTCAATTAAAATAAAACGTTTGTCTAAAATATTATATTCGGTTTATTGGGAAGGGCATAAAATTTCACATTGACCCTGAAAATATAGTAAAAATAGAATCAATAGAAAAATTTTGATAGATTTTTAAAGTTTAAAAATTGAAAAACATTGAGTTTGTAAAATTCATTAGGTTTTTAAAAAATAAAAAAATATATTTCTATTACTTTTAAAACAACTTTATTAGTTTATTTTGGAAGTATAATCCATAAAGAAAATAAACAACCCACTTTTAAAAGAGAAATTACGAGATTTTTATATTTTATTCGCAGTTTCGTGATAAGGGTGTCAAAAATTCGGATACATCTACTAGATTGGACTGTTTATTCGTTGTAAACGTACCCTACAACCTATAAATGTCGACATTTCCAATGTGAATGGTAAGCTGGACTTATGTAAAAAAATAACAAAAAGATATACCAAACTGACTTTTTTGTTTAAAAATGGAATTATTTCCCTTTCCTTATTAACTTTTTTTTTTTAATAAATATTTTGTGTTTTATATACATAAAGTACAATTGTTAAATGTTACTGTTTTGATTATATTCGTTTGAGGGGGGCACAATTAAAAAATTAAGAAAGATTACAACGAAGCGAAATTTAAGTTTCCGTTCCAATTTTTCAACAACCGTAAAACAGCGCATACTCAGCAAGTTTTATTGTAATTTATAAGCATTATGTTGAAACACTAAATCAACATTTTATTTATTTTTTGCATAATTAATGATGGAAGTATTTTTCTGTTTATTTTCTGAACATCTGTTAAAAAAAATAATTTGTACATTCTCTTGAAAAAAAGAATCAAATTTTTCTCTACTTTCACATAACTATTTACAGTGTTCATCTGTTCTTTTTATAATAAAAATTCCGTTTTCAAAGAGAAACGTTTACTGACAAATTTCTTTTAAAAAAAAAGTGCAAGTTTTCCTGAAAAAACAACTTCCACCTTTTTTTGTGGTAAAAAATTAATCTTTTTTGGGGGGGGAAAATAACTTTTATTGATTAAAAAAATTGCAAAAAATAATAAAAGTAAATAAACGAACAAAATGCAATTTTTCTTGAGGAATGTGTTCATTTTAACAAACTGAACCACAAAAAGGCGTGGCCGGGTACAGCTAGTATATATATATATATAAATGTAAATTTGGTTCATTACAAGTTAATAAAACCATATTACTACATTACCAATTTATTTGAAATTTTCAGACAACCCATCTTCAGAGTCAAGGCATGTTTTTATGTCATTAAAATAAATTTACCTCGCGAATTATTAAAATATTAAATAAAATATAAATATTTTTCGAAGTCGTTTCTGCGAGACTTGTCCGGTTTTATTTCTGGTCACTTCCGTTTCAACTACTACAAGGTAAGTAAAAAAAAAACTTACTCATGCAGAGAATGATCCGTGCTGAAATAATAACGTTATTATTTAAAAGGGCATTCTTAACATGAGGAAGGGAGGGTGTTTTGTACCTATTCTGTATTTTAACCTTACAATTGAATAAAAACATATCATAAAACTTTAATTAAACGTGGAAATACGATTTTTAAAAAAATAGCGCGGATCACTCTTTGCATTAGCACACAAAAAAAATAATAATCCCATATTTTAAAAATTTTAATTCATTTATGTACTTACCAATTTTATGTTAAGGCTTTTTAATCATCAAACATTACGTTTTAATTGTTTAGTTTCTTTTCACGTCATTGTTTACATAATAAACTTTGTTTTAACTTTTACTAAACTGTTTCATTTTTATGACATGCCTCAACGTATTATAAAAACCCTAATCTCCCCATGTTAAAAACAAAACGCCCTTCCATAAACCTCGAAAGCCGTTCTTAATATGGGGAGGTGGGGGTGTTCATTCCGAAAGCCGTTTTAACATGGGGAAGTTAGGGTGTTTATAATATGCTGGGGCGAGTCGTAAAATTAACGAAGTTGCTATCTATTATTTATTGCAAAAATTGCTTGAAATTTATTTATTTGACAAAAAAATTACATTTTGGTACTCCTTGGGCGTTGAGTTCCATGGCGACGAGCAGAAAAAAATAATAGTCGCTCCCTTAGTCCCCCACCCCACCCCGCACGTAACGTATTTTATTTACTGATGTTGCCGTAACTAAACGATTATTTGTCACATTTACAAACATGTATCTATTTTGAAAAAAGTTTAACTTTTTATGAATATTAAAAGAAAAATCGGTACTCATGCAGAGAGTGATCCATGCTGAAATAATAAGGTTATTATTTAAAAAGCCATTCTTAACATGGGGAGGGGAGGGTGTTTTGTACATATTCTGTACTTTCACCTTGCAATTGAATAAAAAAAAACACGATTTAAAAAATAGCGCGGATCACTCTCTGCATTAGCACCGAAAAATGTTACTAAACATTTATTAATAATTTCTCACTTTTACAAACATTTGATTTTAAATTTCTTTTTAAATGACAACTTTTATCGACTTTTTTTTTAAATATCCCCCCATGGTGTTTATTCCGAAATCCGTTGTTAACATGGAGAGGCTGAGGGTGTTTATTCTGAAAGCCGTTCTTAACATTTGTGGAGGTAGACCAAATGTAAAAAAATAAATAAATAAATAATTTTTTTTTTTTTAAACTAAATAATTTACAGATAACTTCTCACTTTTACAAGTATTTTTTAATTTACATGCGCGGATGAACAAATTGTTGAATAAAACTTCGGGATAATTTTTTGGGTAAATATTTACATTTAGGTCCACCTCCACAATTTTCTTTTTTAAATGACGACTTTTATTGATAAATGAATTTACTTCTCCGAAACTTTTCTTGATAAATAAATTTACTTCTCTGCCACGGGCACTGAACTCCTCCTTTTTTTTTTAACAGTATTTTCGAGTGGGTATGCTGACAACAAATATCAGTTAAATTTTGCAAATAGCCCCCCCTCCAAAAGTGGTGTTTATTCCGGAAGCTGTTCTTAAGATGAGGAGGTGGGGGGGGGGGTAATTATAAGGTAGACCTAATCTAAAAAAAACAAAAAAAAACAAGTTTTTTATGCGCACATAAGCAACTATTTTTTTATTAACTTTTTTTGTTACTTTTTTATTTAAAAATTAGTAAATTTCAATGAATACAATAATAAATCATTTATCATTAATATGTGTTTTTGGTTTTGTGTTGAATGAAACTTTTTTTTTTTCATTACAACAATAATGAACCAATTTAAATCTTCCGGCATGCGTTTAAGGGTTACGAAATTATCAATAAATCGTTTAGTTACTAAGCCAACGTCAGTAAATAAAAAAAAATGTTACGTGCGCATGCATTAGCCTTGACTAGGGGGGGGCTAAGGGAGCGACCATTAAATAATTATGCTGTTCGCCATGGAACTCAACGCCCAAGGAGTACCTAAAGTGGCACTTATGGACTTATGTTATCGTACTATTTTTTAAAATAGTATTTTCATGTTAAATTCAAGTTTTACAATATGTTTTTCTTTTATTAATTTGTTAAATGAAAGTACAGATAACCCGGTCGGTTTCTAATGTGAGGAAAATATAGCCCCCCCCCAAAAAAAGGGGGTACTCTGGATAATATCAAAACATTAAAATTGCCTCAGTCTCGAAAGATTTCTTCTCTACTGAACGAGGAAACAAACGGTGAAGTGTAGTTCACCTTCTGTTTCTCTCCCCCTCTCTCTTCCTCTCTTAATATCTCTCTCTATCCATCTCTCCCTTTCCCTCTCTCAATCTATCTTTCTCTCTATATCACCTTCTCCATCTCTCTTTGAGCTCCTTTCTCTC
This sequence comes from Euprymna scolopes, assembly GCF_053919585.1. Lineage (NCBI taxonomy): Eukaryota > Metazoa > Mollusca > Cephalopoda > Sepiida > Sepiolidae > Euprymna > Euprymna scolopes. The sequence continues at coordinate 74,177,033 of NC_136506.1, forward strand.
TCTAACTCCCTCTATCTCTCTCCTTTCCTCTGTCTCATCCCTCTCTGTTTCTAACTCTCCCCCTCTCTCTGTTTATCTATCAATCCCTTTATCTCTCTATCTCTTTCTCTTTCTCTATTTTCCTCTCACTTTCTCTTTTCTATCTATATACCTTCCTCTCTATCCGTCCATCTCTAATCCCTCATCCTATTTTAGTCTCCTAAATTAATTACAGTGAATAAGGCATTATCAAAACATGGATAAATCCTATTTTAGTCACCTAATTTACTGACTGTGAGAATAGAAGTTATTTGGAAATTACTGCTACCTTGAACAGCACCAGAAGTAACTGGTAAAACCTTTCTAATTAAATTGATTTTGTCAGCCATTTGGTAACAAAATGACATAGCCTTAGCCCTTGCTGCCAAGTAGAAGGATCATTTATTCTACTTTAAAACATTCAATTTTTCAAAAACCTCATGTTCGACATCTCCAAAACATCCAATATGGGGAAAAATATTGCAAACTTATTGTTTAGGATGAATGCACAATGGTACGCAAAAAATCACTTGAGGCTCTTGGTCGATCCTTGCAAGATTTGCGTGGCAATGTCAGACCATTTAGGAATGCAGTTATATTGCTTGCCGGAGATTTCAGACAAATGTTACCTGTTATTATTCAATCAACACCAGCTGATGAAATAAATGCTTGCCTAAAATACTCTACTTTTTTGTTCCATGTGAAGACATTTAACTTAACTGAAAATATGTATGTCCAGTTGCAGACTGTTCGATCCGCACAAAAACTTTTGCATCACTTGTGAGAATATGGGTACGAAAAAGTGCCAGCTGATCAGAGTTAAGGGCAAAATTCTTTAACTTTTAACTTCTGTAATTTCTGTAATTTTATTTCATCAAAAACATAGTTAGTTTAAAAGGTTTTTGCAGATATTAAAATTATAAGAATTCCATTTGACTGAGTGAATGAGCTATTCTTGCAGGTCGATACAAAGATGCCCACGAACTTAACGCTATTATTCAATGTAAAATTCCAAGTGAGGTAGTCAAATACAAATCCATTGACACTGTTGTGAAAGCAGATAAAGTGGATAATTATCCAACAGCTATATTTGCCAGGGATGCCACCGCATGTATTGAACTGAAATTTGGTGTACTAATTATCATGTAGTGAAATATAAACCAATCCAAGCTCTGCAATGACACATAGCTTGCAGTAAAAAAAATTGACAAACAATATCATAGAAACAACAATCTTAACAGGACCTTTCACAGATGAATATATCTTCATTCCATGCATTCCTACGATTCCACCGGATACATCATTACACTTTAAGAAAGTGCACTTTCCAATTTTATTGTCATTTGCAATAACCATCAACAAACACAGGGAACAATATTTACAATTGTGGGCCTTACAGTTACACACTGACTGTTTTTTTCACATGGACAATTTATGTTACATAAACCGGAAAATCTCTATATCAGCTAAGAAAATGGAACAACAAAAACTGTGTACCCATGCAAAATGGAAATTTAAACCTATAAGAAACATGTTTTTTCTCATTTTGGAACTTTTTCCATTGCGTCAATTTGAGCCACAGCAACGCGTGGCAGGGTACAGCTAGTGTATATATATATATATATATATATATATATATATATATATATATATATATAGCTATTGAGTTCCCATACTTTTTTCGTAGGGGCACTTTTATTGATAGTACACACATGAAGTATCTCTTCCGCCTGTAATGAACTTGCTGTACTTTTCCGACAACTTCTAGAAAGCCCCATGGAATTCCTCTTTTATAAGCATGTTAACAACCCTCGTCACACTCTCTTTAATATTTTCAATTGTCTCATAAGGCCAGCCTATAAGAGGTTTTTCCTTCAGCTTAGAGAATAACCAAGTCACAGGGAATAAGGTCTGTACTACGGCGAGTGAGGAAGTGTTTTGCTGCTATTCTTGGTCAAATAGTCTGACAAGGATAGAGAACCCTCGGGACAAACTTTGCGCAGATCGTCCACATCTTCAGTGTCTCGCGAATGTATGTGAAGTTTCCCCACTGATATCAAACTGCACTTATTGTCTTTATAGATACACGACGGTCCTTATCAATGTAGCTCTTTATTTTGCCAATCAACTCTTTCCTTTTCTCCACATTAAAAAACGACTCTGGTGTCTAACTCTGTCCCGTGGGGAGGCATTGTAAATAGGAACTGTAAATGTTCTGACTTCCTTACTCCTCCAACACCTCTTATCATCCCTCACAGACTCCATGCATTCCTTGAATCTCTTATGCTACTCAAAACTGATGCCCGATTCATGCAAGATGGTCGAAAAGCAGTTTGAATCATTCCATACGTTTCTGTGGCATTTTATCCAGATGCATTTTAGAAATTCATCAACTGTGACAATCGGCCTTTAGTAGGGTGTATTCCAATTTCTGTTGTAGCTTAAACCATAAAAAAAGAATTGTCGGTCATCTCATAAAATATATAGTAATAACATACTAAATTTTCAATTTTGAACGAATCTCGTATTTATTTATTTATTTTTATTTATTTATTTATTGACGAGAAGTTCAGCTCGGCTTTGCTCGGGACCTATGTACTGTTCATAACTTTATGTGTGTATGTTTTATTACGAATTCTATTATGATTAATGCAAACAGACAATAATAACAACACATTCGTGAGTTCGTAATAAAAAATAATAATAATAATATCTTATCATTATTATTATTGCTGAAATACAATGAACATTAAAACACGTAGGCCCTGGGTTCGGTACACCTCGCTGAAATAAAAATATGGGGAGACTCTTTCAAAACCAGACATATACAATAGACAACGAACAGCGTATGAAAATAACGGAAAACACGACACGCAATGGTAATATTTTCGAAATTAAATTTTATTATACAACAATGAACTAACTATGGTAGGGGAGGAATAATGCGATTAAGTGAAAATAAAATAAGAATAAATTATAAAGATGGAGAGGTATCTTTGTCTACTATTCGAAGATGCCAACGAGAAATACATCAATATAAGAAAATATATCAGTCCAAACGAAACAATGGCAATATGAACTCGTTGACTTAAATATATGAGAGAGAGGTAATTCGCGGTTTTTTTATGTTTCTTTTCTCTTTCGTTTTTCTTTTAACTTTTAAAGTGGACTTTAACCTTCATTTTATTCACTTCGGACAATAGTTCATAGCACGCAGTGTTCCTTTATCGTATCCATCCAATGTTTTGGGTTATTCTCGGAATACCACGTCTCCTGTGTCGTGAAATTAACGCCCGGTATTCCGACAACGCCAGCTTGTTCTCCCAAGCATTATTTCTTTTCTCTCATCGTTGATATGGAGTTCCTCCCAGGTATTACTTCGTTTCTTTCGCTGTTGGTGGAGGAGGGGGTATCCACATCTTTGTCATCTGTCGCTGGGTGACGCGGTGGAAAATTTTCCACATACGCACGCCTTGGCGCGCCGGCCAAAAGTCTCCGTCCTCTACCAAAAGGTCTTTCTCTCTCCCCCCCCCTCTCTCTCTCTCTCCCTCTCTCTCTCTCTCTCTCTCTCTCTCTCTCTCTCTCTCTCTCTGATCAAATGATCCGGTCATCTCGCTAGCTTGCGTGTCAAAAGGCTTTTCTCACTTCTCTCTCCTTCTCCCACTGTCTTTTTCTTTCTCTTTGAAACTATCTTCATTTACCTTTGGTAAAATAATAAAATAACAAAAATAACGATATATTTCTCGTTGGCCCAAAATTAAATTTTTCAATTTTCACTCAATTACGTAATCCATTCATGGGTTACGTCAAAGTATATATATACATATATATATATATATATATATATATATATATATATATATATATATATATATATATATATATGATTTAAAAACCCATAAAGCGGGAGACCAGTACCCGCATTAAGCTGGTCTGCAGTTTAACTTGTTGCTGGCTATCTCGCTCTTGCTTGTTGCTAGATCTCAACATTTTAAACCGAGAGAGACTTAGCTGTCGTACAAAGCTAAGACTCTGTAACATCATCTGTGTATAGATACCCCCTCAGGCATTTGTCTATTAAAATGGTCCTGTGGCGATGGAAGTCATTTTTGTGCTCATGGACTTTAAGTGTCTGTGTTACAGAGAGAGAGAGAGAGAGAGAGAGAGAGAGAGAGGTGAGTAAACGTGGAGGTAGACACGTTTACCAGAACCGAAGGTCAGCTGACCAGATTACGTATGAGTGACGTGGTTAGGTTGGCTAGATCTGTGAGATTTGATTTGGGCTTTGAAGAAGACGGACGGTTTTCCGTTGTCTCCCCCTCTTAACTGGGGAGGGGGAGACGAACGCTGACGTGTGTGAAGAAGAACCCACACAAGCCGATTTCACTTCCACCTCCTGCAGGACCTCTGGGGAAAGTGAAATAAAAACTATAAAACCCATTCATCGTCTTGGAGTGATAAATCTTCGTCAAACAGGTATCAAGTCTCCCTCCAGGATGAGAAATTTCCAGATGGTCCAACATCGAAGAAGCAGAGGTAGGTTCTGAAAATACATGTCACACACACGATTCCCTTTATGATAATCAAACACACAACCATTTATATTAGAGACAATCATACGCACACGGAATCCTTTTATGTTATACACCCAAACGTAAATGGTGCTCCTCAATGATAACCCCAGTGAGAACTACGATGAAGAACCCTATGTAACATCTGAAGGAGTGGCACTCGTATGACAAGACGTTGTAATCATCATATATAGATATATTTATTTAAAAGTTTGACTCATATCCAGGTAACCTACATCTAAAATTTCAAGTGTTTAGACCCAAAATTGGCGGAGGATTTTGGTAGAGTCTGCAAAAGTCAACTCTTTCAACTTTCACTTCTTGGCAGCCAAATTTTCGTCCAAAAACCGATTAAAAAGCTTGCTGCATGTCTGAATAACCTTTATGTAAAATTGTAAATGTTTAGACCCAAAATTGGCTGAATAGTTTGCTTGACACCAAAAAGGTCATATCATTTGAACTTTGACTTCTTAGTAGCCAAATTTTCGGCAAAAAAAAAAAACGATTAAAAAGCTTGCCCTATGTCTGAATACACTTTATGTAAAATTTCAAATGTTTAAACTAAAAATTGGCTGAGTAATTTGATAGAGACCGCAGAGGTCAGTTTCTTTTAAACTTTGACCCAAATTATGACCCCCTTAACATTTATTGTTTTGGGCTCAAATCAAATTAAAATGTCAAGTGCTTAGGCCCAATATTGGCGGAGGAGTTTGGTAGAGTTTTCAAAGGTCAAATCGTTGAACTTTGACCCTTTGACAGCAAAATTTCTGACTGACGGCCGATTAAAATATTTTTCCAAATCTCAACACCCCTTATGTCAAATTTCGAGTCTGTAGACTGAAAATTGACAGAGTAGTTTGGTAGGGAAATGTACACACACACACACACGCACGCACAGAGACAAATTCATTTTTATAGATATACTAGCAGTTCAGCCCGGCTTTGCTCGGGCCCTATTTACTGTTCATACGGTTATGTGCATATGTATATATTAAAACGTGTGCACATGTATCGTAATGCCTTTCTATATAATAGGCTTCCTTAACCCCCATAGAGAAAAGTTGGTAGAGACCGCAGAGGTCAATTTTTCTAACTTTGACCCAATTATGACCCATTAACATTGATTGTTTGGGTCTCAAATCAAATTATAAATTAGACCAATGTCCAAGTAACCTATATCTAAAATTTCAAGTGTTTAGACCCAAAATTGGCGGAGGAGTTTGATAGCGTTTTAAACGGTCAAATCGTTGAACTTTGATCCCTTAACAACAAAATTTCTGGGCGAAACCTGATTAAAAAGATTTTCCCAAATCTCAATACCCCGTATGTCAAATTTCAAGTTTGTAGAGTTATTTGGTGGCGAAATGTACACACACGCGCGCTCACGCGCACACAAATTTTCACTTTTATAGATATACTAGCAGTTCCGTCCGGCGTTGTCCGGGCCCTTGTACTGTTCATAAGGTCATGTGCATATGTATATATTAAAAAATGTGAATATGTAAAGTAATGCCTTTCTGTATAATAGTCTTCATTAACTACTATGGAGAAAAGACAGACAGATATTTTCACTTTTATAGATAGATAGATTGAATGCAATATATAGTAATGATTTTAAAAGTATAAAAAAAGACTCATGCGCCACCACCGAGAATCGAAACCAAAACGTTTAGCTCACGATTCAGTTTGCCCCTGCCGTCAATGACTGGGCTATGAAAACATGTTTACTGTAAGGCTAAAAATTAAAACATGAACTAATAGCTACTACGTCATGCATTCGTAATGCCGGCGTTCGACCTTCACTTGGCAAATTTCTTTTTTTCTTTTTTTTTTTAATTTTCACACTTTTGCGCCGATTTTTCCGAGCTAAAACCCAAATATAAAGGTTTGCATGGATTCAAATACCTTATATATGAAGTTTAAAGTCTTTAGACCCAAAACTCTAGGAGGAGTTTGGTAGGCAAAATTTGTTAAACAAATATATATATACGTATACATAAATATATATGGAAACAATTTTGTGTTTACTATAAACTTTTTATGCAAATATTATGCAAGTATAAATAATGTAGAATATCTGCATGAATACAATTACACGTAATAGTAAACTAAAGATGATCATCCCATAAGAAAACCGAAGCAACTAATAGGGAATTAATTAAAATGAATTTTTTTTTTTAAATATGCAAATTAGCTAGATCTTTTGTTAGTGAATGCAATTCCACACTCCATATATAAGAAAATTGTATTTTCTTTTTAAATAAATAGAGAAAGGGTTTTTTAATATGAATATCAATACACACAAAAGAAAACGGATTTATAGTATAGATAGAATAGGTAGATTAGCGGGGAAGGGGAACGGAATGATACCTTCTATGATTTTTTTTCCACCTGTCAATTTTTTAAAGCACTTTAAAATAAGGACTCTTTTCGGTTGGTTAAATTTTTGCTCGCCAGCGGACTGAGGAAAATCCTGCTCGCATAACGGTATCTATTATTGAAAACTGGAACCCGGAACAATTTTTTTTTAAACCGTAACTTTGCTGAACACAGGTCCACTTGTACATTTTACATTGTGTGTGTCATATCGTATATTTTACATTGTATGTGTTATATCGTATATTTTACATTGTATGTGTTATATCGTATATTTTACATTGCATGTGTAATATTGTATATTTTACATTGCATGTGTAATATTGTATATTTTATATTGTATTGTATATTTCATGTTGTATATTGCATGATGTATTTAGTATATTGTATTTTTTACATTGTGTGTGCCATATCGTATATTTTACATTGTATGTGTTATATCGTATATTTTACATTGTATGTGTTATATCGTATATTTTACATTGCATGTGTAATATTGTATATTTTATATTGCATGTGTAATATTGTATATTTTGCATTGCATGTGTAATATTGTATATTTTACATTGCATGTGTAATATTGTATATTTTATATTGTATTGTATATTTCATGTTGTATATTGCATGGTGTATCTAGTATATTGTACTATTTTTTTCTCTACGGTAAAACAAAAATCTGTCCTCCATTTCTGAACTATTGGCATATCAGAAACAAAAAGAACACGTGTCAACGAGAAAATAAGTGTATGCAAAATTAATCGATAAATTTTGCACTTCGGCTACAGCTAAATTATAAAAGTTTTCCCTTGCTGTGACTTCCGTTTCCCTTGCTGTGACTTCCGTTTCAGTTACAAATACTCTTAAAAGAATTTTTTTTTAATTCTCTTCGAGAAAACAAAATAAAGAGACACAATGGAAGATGTGAAAGAGACGATAACACATCTAATTAGATTTCAAATGGACCAGCAAAGAAGAGCTGACGATAGACTAAAGCAGACAGAAGAAAGAATGATCCAAATGCAAAAGAGAGCTGATGACAGACTTTTTGCATTGCAAACAGAGCAGAAAGAGAAAACTGAAGCACTACTCCAGGTTTTAATGAATAAGAATCAAGCTACAGTGAGCGATACAGCGTTTTCCCAGAGTGCGGTACTAAGTACAATAAATAATTTCGCCTACTGTCCTGAAGAAAATCAAACATTTGAAACGTATTTCAGACGGTATGAAGATCTGTACAATATCGACTGTGGAAATTGGGCTGACCAAAAAAAAGTCCGTTTGTTATTCAGAAAATTAGGGACCACGGAACACGACAAATTCGTCTACTATATCTTGCCACAAAAGACTAGCGATCTGACGTTTACGGAAACCGTTGAACAACTAACTGAACTATTTAGTTCGAAATCGCCGCTGTTCCATAGACGGTGGACATGCTTGAACTTTACGAAAAAAAGACGATGTGGACTACTTGACTTTCGCCTCGATTGTTAACAAACGCTGTGACGATTTTAAATTGTCAGAACTGAGTGCCGATGATTTCAAGTGCCTCATATTCGTCCAGGGGTTAAGTTCGACAAGAGACTCTGAGATCCGTCGAAGAGTTTTGTCAAAACTGGGAAGTAAACCAGGCTTAACTGTATAAGAGCTGGCGGAAGATTGCCAAAGAATCATTAGTATCAAGAAGGACTCAAAGAACATCGAAGAAGCTGGTATTGCACACATAAAGAACATACAGAGAAGAACTAAGGGGTACTCTCCAAAAAACAAAACGGAAACTAGACGTTATCTTCCACTTAAGCACGAAAGACAAGGTACCTAGAAGCCTTTGTTGGTGACAGGATGGTCTGCTGTGTGATAGACGACACCGTCCCCATGTGTGTAATGGTGGATGAATGTATTTAATGGTAGAGGAATTGAAAAAGGCAAAAGGTCGCATAATGATGACGAAAATATACCGTTATATATCAGCGAAAGAAATGCAATTTATTTACATAAATATACAGGAAGAATATTAATAAAGAGATAGAAAGAACGAGAGTTCATTGAGAGAGGAGTAACGTTATGTGCGGTTGACTGGCTAGTCAGGAACGCGGTGGTGGCCCATGGCCCCACCGGAGCGGTGTTTGTTACATCTTGACTACTTGAAGGTCCAGCACGAAAGAGGAAGGAATATGGGGAACAGGAAGTGACGTAGCTAGGTCGCTCTTCTGAGTTAACGGGCGACAATCGAGTTAGGCTGGCAGTTTTCAACTCCTACACCTTCACCCCCTTGTTTTCGCTGCGGAAACTTGCATTGGTCAAAGGATTGCCTTTTTCGTACCAAAGAATGTTTTAATTGCAAAAAAAAAAAACTAGGACGCAATAGCTCACACTGCAAATGGCAGAAGAAAAGTAAAATTTTGGTTCAACAGACGAGAATGAATAAGTCGAAAATAACAGGCGAAAATAGTCTTAGTTAGAATTTTAAGCAAGGACGTTAAATTGCAGTTAGACTCAGGGTCGGACTTATTGATAATAAATTTACAGACGTGGAGAAATTTAAATAGGCTAACTATGCATAAAACTGGCAAGTCAGCAAAAACGGTAACTGGAGAAAAAATAAATTTTGAAGGAAAACTAATTACAAATGTCACTTTTAATGGTACAACGAAAAAACTTAAATTTGTGCTCAAGAACACAGAAAATTTGTTTGGGACCGATTAATTTCAGGAATTTAATCTGTGGAATGTACCGATCAACACCTTTTGCTAAAAAAGTAGAATCGTTTTCTACAGAAAAACAAGAACTTAAAGTGGATCTAAAAAAGCTTTTTCCTGAAGTTTTTTCAGCGGGCTTGGGTAAATGTAGGAAAGCAACAGCAAAATTTGAACTGAAATGCAGAACCAGTTTTTAAGAAAAAAAAGGAAGTACGATTCGCTTCACTAGAGAAAATTAATGAGGAACTTGACAGACTAGTCAAGACCGGCATCTTATCAAAAGTGGAATTCAGCCAATGAGCAGCTCCTACCGTATACGTCAAAAAGAAATCGAAGGAAATCCGCGTTTGTGCTGACTTTTCGACTGGGCTAAATACGTCTTGAAAAACTACCATTATCCACTGCCTAGTCTCGAGGAGATTTTCGCAAAACTGAACGGAGGTAAGATCTTCTCTAAGATCGATCTCAGTGAGGCTTATCTTCAGATTCCGGTTGAGGAAAATAGCTCAAAGCTACTTTGCATAAACACCCACAGGGATTTATACAAATTTGAGAGACTAGCATTTGGAGTTAAGGTCGTTCCGGCGATTTTTCAAGAAATAATGGATACTTTGCTTGACGGACTCGATTTCGCAACTGCATACTTGGCCGATATAATTATCATCAGCAAATCCAAGGAACAACATAGAGAGCACATACTAAAAGTATTTTCACGGATACAGGATTTCGGTTTAAAAGTTTAGAAAGGAAAGTGCGAATTGTTCATAGAAGAAATTAAATACCTAGGATAAATAATTGACAAAGAAGGGAGGAGACCAGATCCTGACAGGGCAACTGCAATAAAGAACATGTCAACTCCCCCGGGAACGTCGCCGAACTACAAAGCTTTCTAGGACTGGCCAACTATCACCAGCCATTTATTCCCAACATGCATAATCTTCGGGGCCGACTTAAACTTCTGAAGAAAGACAGTACATGGGAATGGACATCTGAATGCCAGGAGGTATTCAACAAAATAAAAACTGCACTGACGTCCGATCTATCTCTTACACATTAAAATCAAGAATTAGGTATCATAGTTGCAAGCGATGCAAGCTCGCATGGCATAGGCGCTTGCATACTACACAGAATATCGAATGGAAACAAGAAACCAGTGGCACATGCGTCACGCACGTTGTTACCTCCAGAAATACATTAATCGCAGATCAAGAAGGAAGCCCTCGCAGTAATATTCGCAGTAACAAAGTACCATCGTTATTTGCATGGAAGATTTTTCAATTTGCAAACTGACCATAAACCGCTCCTAACTATCTTCGGATCGAAGAAAGGACTACCTGTGTAGTCATGCTGACGGATTGTCAAGGCTAATTCCAAGTCAAAGCGAACCACTAGAAGACACTGTAATCGCTTCTTTAAGAAACGACAGCGAGATCTAGAATCTGATGCTTAACGTGATTAAAGAACTACAAGTTACCCTACAGGAAATAAAATGCGAAGCCCAAGAAGATGAATTCATTTGCTCCACAAAACGGAAAATCATGGAAAAACATCGACAGATAGCGGATATTTTCTCATTGTGTGACAACGTACTAGTATATAGTGAAAGGGTGGTTATACCCAAGACTTTACAGAAACGAATACTAAGAGATTTTCACGCAGGACATCCAGGGAAGAATTGGATGAAAAGCCTTATGCGGAGTTATGTATACTGGCCAAATATGGAATTAGACATCTCAAATTTGGTGGATTCTTGCAAGGGTTTTTCTCTAGCAGCTAAAGCACCACCAATCACCTACAAACCATGGCCAAAGACAGACCAACCTTGGTCGAGAATACATGTGGATTTCGTAGGACCAGTGGAGGATGTCTACTACTTGATTGTAGTAGATAGCTATTCAAAATGGCCAGAAGTACTCAGGTGCAAGAGACCCACCACAGAGATGACTATCTCTTTCCTTCATGAACTTTTTGCCCGATTTTGGCGTTTTCGATTGCTTAGTCAGCGACAACGGGACACGGTTCACATCAACTGATTTTAAGGAATTGTGCGACAGTTTTCAAATAAAACACATTACTATACCTCCGTATCATTTGAAAAGAGCATTGAAGAAAGCTTCGGGAACACCTTCAGATATGGCCTTACAACAGTTCTTACAGGTTTATAGGATCACACCGAACCCGAATACCCCTGAAGCAACGTCTCATGCAGAGACCATGTTTGCACGAAAAATACGACCAGTATTCGAAAAACTACTGCCAAAACAAGTAAATTCAGGTAGGACCACTACCGTTCCCACAAAAAAGTATAACCCAGGAGAAAAGTTTTCTTTAAAGCATACGGAAACAATGCATTGTTTTGGGAACAGGGAACAATTGACAAAAGAATTTGAAACACAAACTACATCGTTCTAGGCCCAACCACTACTCATTAGAGACACATAAATCAAATTAGACGCCGTCGTAACGATGGCAAAGACATACCTCAAGTCGAGAAAGAAACTAACGATACGTTATATGATGTGTTCGATATCGAGCATCTTCAAGCAAACTTAGAACAGCGCCGATCGACAAGGGAGAGAAAGGTTACTGAACCCCTTATCATCGATCCCAAAAGGAAGAAATATTAACGTTTTTTCCCCGGAACAAAAAAGCGTGGGAGGGGGTGTTGTGGGGACATACACCCCCTTATAATCACTAAGATGGACTTGTCCATTAGCCATATAAGCAGCAAGTATAGACCGCTCAATGAGAGTTCAAGATACACCTGTAGAATGTCGGCGGTTACATCGACCAAAACATTGTAAAAATAACACGGGAGATGAAAACGAAGAATCCAAAATAATACGTACATTGGTACCGTCGGTCGACAGTTATAGCGCCTCTTCGGCATTCATTAGCTTCGTTGTGAATCCTACTCGGAAAATTTCTTTGGGAGATTTAGCAGAGAAGCCAACAAACAAACAAAAAAGTCCAATTTTCAAATATATAACAAATGAATGTTACCAAAGGCAAGATAAGTTATTCTTCTGTCTATCTGGATAAGATTTGTGTGTGTTTAACGGAGTTTAAAGCATTTATTCGGTTCGAAAAAGAACAAGTGCCAAAATGGTAAGTTAAACTGGCAATCAAGATGGCTGACGAAACATAGCGTCTTTTGAGCGTCAAAATTAGCTCAAAGGTCCAGAAATAAACAAAATAGTGATAGAAATCCATCCAATAAGTGTAACTTTCCAATGTTATTCGTTACCATTTGAGCTAAGTGCATATGCATATCAAAACATAACGCTATTAAGCGTATAAGCGTATATTTGCGCATACGTACAGTTTACTTTTTTTTCAATTTTGACCTCTCATCAGCTATTTTCTGGCTAAATTCAAATAGATTTTGCTTCACGGATCCGACTACCCCATATACCAGGTTTCAAATATGTATACCAAAAATTGACCATTGCAAGATGGATGTAGAAATTTACTTTAAATGCAGCTCCAAATTCTATGCAATTATGCACAATGTAGAAAATATGCACAAATAGAATTTTGCGTAATAGTGAAATGAAACTAATAATCCAATAAGTAAAAACAAACAGTGAATTAATAAACGTTCTTTTTCAAATAGTTATGCAAACCAGTGAAAACACAAATCTGTGTGTTAGGTGATAACGTACGTACAAACATAAACGTGTGTGAAAAGTGATAACGAACGTTCAAATATAAAAAATGTGTAAGGTGATAACGTACGTCAAAACATAACTGTATTTGAAAGGTAATGACGTGCGTACAAAATAAATTGTGTGAAAGTTGATAACGTACGCCCAAAAATAAATATGTGTGAAAGGTGATATCGTACATACAAACAAAAGTACGTTCAGATATAATTTTTTTGTTAAAAGGGATAACGTACGTACGAAAATAAATGTGCGTGAAAGGTGAAAATGTACATACAAACATATAAGTATGTGAAAGTTTCCTCTTTCAAAAAGAGAAACCCCTTGTTTTGTGAGAAGTGAAAAAAAAATTTTAGAGTACTACCTGGTCTAAGATATTCGGTATTTTGGATTTTGGCTCAATCTAGGATATTGAGCACTTCTGTAAGTAAAGAGACATCCAGAGCACTACTAAAATCAATTTTTATCCTCCTCTAGTAGAGAAATTATTCAAATGAGTTTATACGTCAATATCATATCCTCTGACTAAACAACAATACATACAATTTATACGTTTATAACATGTGTTATAAAAAACGATATCTTCACACATCTCAATACAAGATAACTGTTTTATAATATATATTCCCATCTCTCTATACAACAAAATAAATTCATATACACCTATATTTACTCAGCATGTTTATATATATATATATAGATATATATATATACAATAATTGTATATATATATATATATATATATATATATATATATATATATATATATATAACAACATGGAATGCAACTTTGTGTGTGTGTGAGTTCGCTCCTTATAGACTCCGAAAGGGATGAACAGATTTTCTTTAAAATTTACAGAACTTTAATGCATTAGTTTGGGGGCGATCGTAATAAAGTTTTGTCGAATACCCCCCCCCCCGATAATTACCGATGATCGAAACAGTTATCTTAATTTATCTATTATCAGTAAAGCCATTTTTCCATGTCGTCGCTTAGCAACAATGATAGAACAACGGGCCGTGAAAATTCTACTGTAGTGAAACAGATTGCTGAAACAATCTTTCACTTAATGCTTGTATCACTAAGTGTAAAAGATTCTTATGGAATATTGAGATAATCTGTCACACTATGTTGGTAAGTTGAAACCGTATTTTTTTTTTTTTTTTTTTTTTTTTTTTTGTTGTTGTTGTTGTTGTTGTTGTTGTTGTTGTTGTTGTTTGGGGGGTTGCATGACAGGGTTTGTAAGTTGAAAGTTCGCACGTAAATTTCTTAATATTTTTTCATTAACGGCAAAGAATTTTATAAGACTTGAAAATGTACGTGTTTTTGTTGTTGTTTTTTTTTTTTGTTTTGTTTTGTTCTTTTTTTTTTTTTTACATGGCGTGGTATGTAGGTTCAAACCCCGGGCGCAAATTTCTTAATGTCTTTTTTTTTCATTAACTGGAAAGAAGTTTCTATAAAATAATTTTATAAAAGAAATAGTAGGTTCTCTACGGTGCAATGTAGAATAATATATATTTTGAACTAAGTTAATGCATGGAGGTATGTGAAGCTTCCTCCCGGGCACTTTCACGGATTTCGATGACAATAAAAATATAGGCGTGTGAAATATTCGTTGATCATCATTTAATCCCGGGCAACGACGGGTCTCCCTACTAGTATATATATATATATATATATATATATATATATATATATATATATATATATGTTGTGTTGTTATCTAATAAGAGGGACCGTCGTGTGATCGTCTAGTGATCAGTCTGAAATGATATGTTTATATGCTTTTGTGTGTGAATGTGTGTGTGGTACATGTATTTTCTGGATTCATCTGGATTCATCTGGTGTCTTGGAGGGAGACTGGTACCTGTTGGACGAAGATTCAATCACTCCAAAACGATGAACTGGTTTTATAGTTTATTCATTTTCCCAGATGTCTCGCAGAAGGATGGAAAGTGAATCTCTGGCTTGCGTGGTTTCTCTTGGTCTCATTTCCACACACGTCAACGCCCCTCCCCACCCCAGTAAAGGGGAGGAGACGACTGTGAACCATCCGTCGCCTTCTAAGTCCAAACCAAATCTCCTCGATTCAGCTAACCTGATCGCGTGACTCACGCGCAATCCGATCAGCTGATCCTGACTTCCGGTCAACGTGTTTACAATATAATTTACCACCTCCCTCTCTCTTTCTCTCTCTCTCACCCACACACTCTCTCTCTCTTTCTCTCTCTCTCTCTCTCTCTCTCGATCCATTCTTTAACATATATATATATATATATATATATATATATATATATATATATATATATATATATAATCAGTGTTTACTTGAAACGTGTTCAATAAGCAAGTGGAGGTTAGTATTAGGTATTTAGCTCCTTCTAATCACAGAAAGATGTAACACAAGGGTAGAGGGTTGAAATTCAAGAACAAGCGCATAAGATGTGTGTGCACTCTGGCCCACAAAATTACTGCTGATCTTCCCAATAGGAACGTCCCAGGTGATTAGCAATGAGCTTTCTCCTTCCCAGAGAGAAAAGATAAAGCTTGGGATGATAAACCTCCTAGAATATATTCAACTATATATATTAATAAATTGATATTATAAGATCCTTTTATAGTTAAGGAATGTTCACTCAAACTTATAAGAAATTGACTTTATCCTTCCACCACCATATTGGTGCATAAAATCTTTATACACTTATGTCGTCGTCGTCGTCGTCGTCGTCGTCGTCGTCGTCGTCGTCGTTGTGAACCCAGCGTTTTTTGCTGATAAATTCACTTCGATATATATTCATATAAAGAGGTGGGTTCGTTTTACAACAGACCAAGGTACGAAAAATAATCCATCACCGTAACATTTATTCGATGGATTTCTCTCAGTATTAAATTTTTTTTTTCTTTCATGTCTTTTCGATTTTCGGGACTCCAAAGTCAAAAACATCATGGCGCCATGTCTGTTTTTGTTTTAACTAAAGCGCTCAGCAGAACTTGCGTTTCATACTTAAAACACACTTTTAAATCACTTAAAACACTAAAAACATATTCAGATAGATAAAAGAGTAACTTATCTTGCCTTTGGTAACATTTATTTATCATATATTTGTTTCTTTACCAGTTTTTTTGCACCTTGGTCTATCATAAAACAGATACAAAAAGGTTTATTTAAAACAAAACAGCAGTCAAAGAGATAGGTTATTTTCGTATCCGAGAGAGAAAAGGGGGGGATTGGGGAGATAGAGATGTTTAGAGACAACGAGGAAAAGGGCTGGGGACACGGGGAGAGGGGGCAGAGAGCCTGTCTCGGTACATCAGCCACACTATACTATGTCTTGTCATACATTTGTTGGGTACTTCTGTAGAACAACAAGAGGCGAATGTGTGTATTTTAGCTTCAAGAACAGCTGATAGAGGGCGTTTGTCAAGGGTCGATAACTCGTACTTTTCTAAAAGTTCGTGTAAATCTTTCTCCGAAAAAAATGGAAAAGTACGCATTAAAAAAACAAAAAAACAAAAAAACAAAAAGAACAATATTATTTAAAGAATTGAAATTGAATTTTGATACATTTTTATACTTTTATGTTTCATGTTTTTAGCATATTTTTCATTCCGACCACACCATTACATGTTGCTACATTCTATACAATCGTACAAATAATTCTAAAAACAACTATAAATGTTTTATGTTTTTAACATTTATTTAATTTTCAGTTTTATTTTTCAATTTTATTTATTTTCATTTATTTTATTTCATTTTTATTTTATTTTATTTTTATATTTTATTTTATATTTTATATTGTATTTTCATATTCATTATTTATATTTATATTTATTATTTTTATATTTTATATTTTATGTTTATGTTAATATTTATTATTTTTTTTATTTTATTTTTATTTTTTTTTTCAGTTTTATTTTTCAATTTTATTTATTTTCATTTATTTATTTCTATTTTATTTTATTTTATTTTATACTTTATTTTGTATTCAATATTGTATTTTTATATTTATTATTTTATATTTATATTCATTATTTTATTATATTTTATTTTTATATTTATTATTTTATTTTATTTTAATTTTATTTAATTTTCATTTTATTTTCAATTTTATTTATTTTCATTTATTGTATTTTATTCTTATTTTATTTTGTTTTTATATTTTATTTTATATTTTATATTGTATTTTTATATTTATAATCTATATTTATATTCATTATTTTATATTTTATATTTTATTTTTATATTTATTATTTTATTTTATTTTATTTTTATTTTATTTTCGGTTTTATTTTTCAATTTTATTTATTTTCATTTATTTTATTTTATTTTCATTTTATTTTATTTTTATACTTTATTTTATATCTTATTTTTTTTATATTTATTATTTATAAATATAAATATTTATATTCATTATTTTATATTTTATATTTTATTTTTATATTTATTTTTTTTCATCTTTCTTTTCAATTTTATTTATTTTCATTTATTTTATTTTATTTTTATTTTATTTTATTTTTATATTTTATCTCATATTTTATATTTTATTCTTATATTTATTATTTTATAGTTACATTTATTATTTTATATTTTTTTATATTTATTATTTTATTTTATTTTATTTCTATTTTATTTTCAGTTTTATTATTCAATTTTATTTATTTTCGTTGTTTTTATTTTATTTTATCTTTATTTTATTTTATTTTTATATTTTATTTCATATTTTATATTGTATTTATTATTTTATATTTATTTTATATTTATTGTATTTATATATTTTATATTGTATTTATTATTTTATATTTATATTTATTATTTCATATTTTATATTTTATTTTTATATTTATTATTTTATTTTATTTTTATTGAATTTTATTTTTATATTTTATTTTATATTTTATTTTTATATTTATTATTTTAGATTTATATTTATTATTTTATATTCTATATTTTATTTTTATACTTATTTTTTTATTTTATTTGATTTTTATTTTATTTTCGGTGTTATTTTTCAATTTTATTTATGTTCATTTATTTTATTTTATTTTTATTTTATTTTATTTTTATATTTTATTTTATATTTGATATTATATTTTTATATTTATTATCTTATATTTATATTTATTATTTTATATTTTATTTTTATATTTATTATTCTATTCTATTTTATTTTTATTTTATTTTCAGTTTTATTTTTCAATTTTATTTATTTTCATTTATTTTATTTTCAGTTATAAATCACGCATTAAAAAGAAATATGAAAACATTAAAATTATTTTTTTTTTTTTTTCATACAATAAATGTTTCGCTTTTCATATGTTTTATGTTATTTATTTCGTTATTTTATGTTTTTTGCGTTCTCGGATACACTTGTTCATATTTGATGTTCACAGAACGGCCGGTAGAGGGCGTTTCTCATTCAAAGAACAGGGGTCGATAACTCGTCTCAATTGCCTCATGTTATTGTCATGCAGAAGTGACATTTGTTGTGCATATAATAAATATTCGTTGTACAGCCGATGTTTTCCATTGAGAGCTGTTATAGAAAGTCGGAAAGTCACATCACCACTACAACTATAGAAATATGATCAACGAAGTGGGCGCACTGTGAGGATTGACGAACACTCCAGACTGTATGTCAGGATCGTGGACTTTCTTGGTTTGTCTGTAAATGTTAAAGCAGCTTTCATCTCTTTCTCTGCCACTAAAAACGTCTAGGGACGTCCAGATTTTTGGTGCCTTCATGACTGGACCCGGTTGTAGCAAATTTATCTCTGAGACAATAAATTGACAGTTGTGTTGGGAGGTGGGGGAAGGGGTCAGATGGG
Organism: Euprymna scolopes; assembly: GCF_053919585.1. Lineage (NCBI taxonomy): Eukaryota > Metazoa > Mollusca > Cephalopoda > Sepiida > Sepiolidae > Euprymna > Euprymna scolopes. The sequence goes on from NC_136506.1 coordinate 74,196,186, forward strand.
TCTAACTCGGCCTTATGCGGGGCTCGTACAAATAATAAAGAAGAAAAAAAAACTAGGCGATAAAAAAAAGAAAATGAAAAACAGAATGATAGAATGTAGGATAGAATGAATGTAAAATGTGAAGGAAGGAATAAAAAAAGAAAGAATAAAAATATAAAAAGGTGAAAGAAAGTGTTTAAAAGACAAGAAAATATATTTAAAAAAAAAAGGATTAAAAAGAATATGAATAAGAAGTAGATAGACAGAAAGGGTTCAAAGAAAGAAATTAAAGAGAGTTTGAAGAAAAAAGAAAGAAAGACAGAAGCGAGATAAATAGAATGTAAGAAATAGTGAAAAAGAGTGAATTAAAAAGAAGGAAACAATGGAAATGAAAAAATGAAAGGATGGAGAAAGAAAGGAAAAAGAAAGTAAGAGAGAGAGAGAGTGAGAGATGAAAGAAATTGCAAAAAAAAGAAAAAAGAAAGAAAGGGAGAAATGAAATAAACTCAGATTGGGATAAAGCAAGAAAAAGTAAAAAATAAGAAAGAAAAATAAAGAAATAAGAAAAGGGGAATAAAAAGGAAGGAAGGAAGAAAGAAAGAAAGAAAGAAAGAAAGAAAGAAAGAAAAAAGAAAAAAGAAAAGTAAAGAAAAAAGGGAAACGAACGGAAAGCAATAGAAAGAAAAGATAAGAAAGGAAGAAAAAAAAAAGGAAACCGAAACTGAGAAGGAATGATTCGGAAATTTTTGAACGAAGAAGAAGAAGAAGAAGAAGAAGAAGAAGAAGAAGAAGAAGAAGAAGAAGAAGAAGAAGAAGAAGAAGAAGAAGAAGAAGAAGAAGAAGAAATAATGCAAAGACAGACGAAGAATGCAAAAGACAATAAAAAGATGGAAGCTTGGGTGAAAGCGGGGAAGAAGAAGAGCGTGGTCATTTAGAACTGCCAACAAAAGATGACGAGTCGACGAAAAGAAAAAAAATCTACATTAAAAAAAAACAGAGCTAAACCGAAAAGTCTGGCACAAGGCCATAAGGCCCCAGCGTTCAATGGGTGACTCATTACTTTGCAACAAAAGAAAAGACCAACAAAAAAAATAAAAGTCATTTCTCACGTCTCTGAGATTTGAGCCTCGGTGATAAGGGTAGGAGGTGAGAAACGGCAAGTGCGTGGCTTGAATGCTAAACCAAAGCAGGTGGGAGGAAGGGAAGGAGGGAAAGAGAAAAAGTCGGTGTATGGATGGGAATTCAGTGGATGACTGCAGGAGATTCGCGCACCGGAGACGGCGGTGTCGTCGTTGGAGATGACCTGTAAATGATTGGCTTCCGTGGCTGTTTCCGATCTCCTTGAATAAGAACAAATTATATCGACATCTCGCGATCGATATATATATATATATATATATATATATATATATATATATATATATATATATATATATATATATATAAACTGTTTCATATTACAGAGACATACCGTGGTTTCATTTACATGGATTGACCTTTGTAAAAGACCGCTAAAAATCCATAAATCATCATAGATTCAAGAAATTAAATATATATATATATATATATATATATATATATATATATATATATATATATATATATATATTATGAAACTATATTTATAGCAATTAAGTGACGAGGATGGTTCTAAGAGTAAACTATTTTTTTTTAAGTAAAAAAAAATGTTGAAGAGCTACGGGGACGGGAGTTTGCCCATTAAAACGAGAGACCTTTTTTGTTTCAGAATTTATTTTTCTGCATAGCCATTCTTAATGTACTTTTGCCAGCGTTTTTGGATACCTTAGTAGTAAAATCTAGAGTGCGCTTTGTCACTTACATCTTTCTGAAATAGACGAACCCATCTCCTAACTGCTGACATTAAATGCATTAGTTTCGTACAGATGCCAATGAATGTTAATCAGTTCAATGTTTTATTTTATTTTATTTATTTATTTTATTTTATTTCTTTTCTTTTTTTTTTTTTTTTGCATTGAGAAATTCAATACCGCACCTCTGTTTCTGACACACGCCAATGAAAAGCTTCCTTTCTTAGAATCTTACAACGTAAATATTTGCAACAGAGAAATGAAACTTTCAGGTGATGAAATACTCTGTTCAGACATAACAATACAATTTGCAATCCCTTCTGATCCATTCGGCGGATTAAAAAAATAGGAAAATATATATAAATTTGTATTCGTGTCTGTTTCTTCACAATTTGATTCATATATATAAAAGGTCCATTACTTTCCTAATTAATTTTCATACTGAAAACTTACTTGCATAAACATCATTTCATTTATTTCTATATAAATATTATGATTCTTGCAAAATATACGTTCGAGAGGTAACCTCATTTGCATATTACGTCGATTTTAATAAATACATGTATGTGAGTTACTGTTTATAGCAAGATAATTGTTTTAAGTGTTCTATTTAAGATTTATATTGATAATATATTTAATTTAATTTGTTTTGAATTATTATTACCGACATCGATCTTTTAGAAACCAGTTTCGAATTATTTCCCCTGGGTGCCACGTGTTGGATTAAATACAATATTTCCCTTCAAAAACTCTTTAAACTGCGGCAATTTACGTATAATACATATTAGAAAGTGCCTTTACGAAAACAAAAACAATGAAAAAAGTGCTTTTACAAAAAAAAAAGCCAGTGAAAGGAATTCCATTTTTTTCTTAAACTTTTCGCAAGTCACGCACTCGTTTTAAAAAGCCTATTTTGGAACGTCATGTCGGTATAACATGCGTGGTAGTGTGGGGAACATAGTACGTCCATAAGTTTTTGCATTCTTCCCTGCTTTCGCGTTTCACGTTCGAGCCCCGACCACGCAGCTATATATTTTTTTTTCGATCACACGGACACTCTCTGCTATTTTGATTGAAATAAAAGTTATTTTGATTCATTTATTGTTTGTTTAGTGGGGGAGGGGAGTTCCAGCACACGAAAAACAAAACGTGCTCAATATCCAGAAAATAGCTTCTCCTTTTTGTATCACTTCTGCTGGAATATCTGATGGCGAGGATGTCACATACTCCTTTGTTGGGGGGGGCTATTACATTTTCATGTTTTTATCCGCTCTTTGAGTTTTGAAAATGTTGTGGGGGTATCAACGTTTCTCACGATGAAAGCGATCAATATCCTTAGTATAGCAGGTGTGTTATAAACGGAACTTCATATCGACCTGGGCAACGCCGCATATATATATATATATATATATATATATATATATATATATATATAGAGAGAGAGAGAGAGAGAGAGAGATAGAGAGAGAGAGAGATAAAGACATATATGCACCAAACTATACACGCACATGTACTATCGTAATATGCATGTCATACGTCTAAACACATATGCAACATACATAAAAAAAACAGAGAACGCACACACAAATTCGATACACACACGCGCACTTAAACACAACCGCCAATGCTTACACAAATTCTATACAATCACAGACGAACGTAATGTGGCCGTTATGCCCGAACCGTGTTCGTTAGAGTTCAAATTCTCTCGGACCCCCACGCCGTCTGGCACCGTCGAAAAAGAAACAAATAAACAAAAAAAATAAATAAATCCGACTCAACTTTTCTTTCTTTTTTATACACAAGTCGTTTATTACCGTTTCCCCCTCCCCCTCCTCATCTCGACACCAGCTTAAAAAGTCTTCCTCCGCCACTGCGGGTGAACATGTCCATTTCCTCTGGCTCGTGTTATTTTTTTTTTTTTTTTTTTTTTTTTTTTTTTCTGCTCCACTACGCGCTGGCCGTAGATAACATTTCTCACTTTACACGTCCATCTTTTCAACCGCTTTTTTCTCTCCCCACCACGTGGTGTCCTTTTTTTCTTTTTCTCCTCGCGCAAGCTAGATCACACTTCCTAATTTGCATATGTGCTATTTTTCGGCTACTGCTGCTAATATACTCGCAAGTCACCTAGCTTACAGCTGCTGTTGATATTTTCTCACGCGCTCATACGCGCTTTATGACACGGAGATATCCAGGCATATCCAATTAAAATCTATTTAGTTCTAAGAAAAAGGACACGTATAGAAATCTTCCGGCAACAGTGTTCAACGACACGTCGGGCGGAACTTAGCATTATGCATTTAAATTTTAGTTTTCTTCGAGGTGTTATTTGGTGAGAATGGACTTGAGGAAGAGAGAGAGAGAGAGAGAGAGAGAGAGAGAGAGAGAGAGACAGACAGACAGACAGAGAGACAGAGAGACTTATGTTATCTTAGCTAATTTATTTTGTTACTTACGAAATGAATGACGTAGACGACATATATCGGAGTAAAATCCATTTTAGATCATTCTACATTATTGGGTGTGTCTCGTTCGCATAATTTCCCGAGAGAGACTGATTGAAGACCTTAGTTTTATCTCGCTCGAAAAATGTGATGTCATTTGTCATTTTTCGTCGTTTGACTCTCATTGTAACAGAGTGTGTATGAGCACGTGTGAAAATATCATCAGCAGTCGAAGGATAGACGACAAGCGAAAATATTAGCAGCAGCAGCAACCGTTAAAGCATGCATGCTAAATTAGGAGGTATTTGCGAGCTTGCACCACAGAAAAAGAAGAGAAAAAAATATTCCACGTGGACAATGAGAAGCAAAATGCCCGAGCAAGATGTACGTGTGAGAAAGCCGAGAGCGAAAAGCGCTGGCTGGCGCCGGGGTGAAGTGGTAGCGATAGAGATTTTAAGGAAGGCACATGTGTGTGCGAAGAGACTTTTGAAAAATAATGAAATGCGTTGTTTTGGAAGAACCACGAATAAATGCGTTTCATTTACACTTTAAAAAGGTGTCGAGTCGGATTTATTTATTTTTGTTTGTTTCTTCCTTGGCGACGGTACGTGGGAGTCCGAGAGAGGTTTGAGCTGTAGCAATACATTTAACACGTAACGGTCTACTGTGTTTGACTTATGTCTCAGCCTTACGCGACCCGTCTCTGTGAATGATTCTCTTTGCAAATAAAAGTTATCCTGACATGCACTGCATGTGACCCTTGCCAAAATTCACACTAGCTAACTTCATCACTACTAACGTAAGGCCCCCTAATACGTAACATTGACCTAGTACGACAATAACCAGTCACGCAACAACCCCAGTTTTATCCCGCTTATTAAAATGAATTCGAAAATAAATCGTTTCGTAACTTTTTAGATGAGGATTAATGAATTTTATTATTTGAATATTCGGACAACTATTCTCATCTTGCGTGTAATTCGCACAACTTTTTGCTCTTTCGACCTTTTTCTAGCGTATCTTGACGAACTTGTTGTTCTACATGGGTAGTCTTATGCTTATTACAAATGATAACTATTTTTTCTACCTTTTACTGCTTATAACAACTTATTACAATTTATTACTACTTATTACTGCTTATTACTATTTATTAATACTTATTACTATTTATTATTGCTTATTACTATTTATTACTACTTTTTACTACTTATTACTACTTATTACTATTTATTACTACTTATTACTACTTTTTACTACTTATTAATACTTATTACTATTTATTACTACTTATTACTATTTATTACTACTTATTACTATTTATTACTGCTTATTACTATTTATTACTGCTTATTACTATTTATTACTACTTATTACTATTTATTACTACTTATTACTATTTATTACTGCTTATTACTATTTATTACTACTTATTACTATTTATTACTACTTATTACTATTTATTACTACTTATTACAATTAATTACTACTTATTAATACTTATTACTATTTATTACTACTTATTACTATTTATTACTACTTATTACTATTTATTACTACTTATTACTACTTATTACTACTTATTACTATTTATTACTGCTTATTACTATTTATTACTGCTTATTACTATTTATTAATACTTATTACTATTTATTACTACTTATTACTATTTATTACTGCTTATTACTATTTATTACTGCTTATTACTATTTATTACTACTTATTACTATTTATTACTGCTTATTACTATTTATTACTGCTTATTACTATTTATTACTACTTATTACTACTTATTACTGCTTATTACTATTTATTACTACTTATTACTATTTATTACTATTTATTACTATTTATTATTGCTTATTACTATTTATTACTACTTATTACTATTTATTACTACTTATTACTATTTATTACTGCTTATTACTATTTATTACTGCTTATTACTATTTATTACTACTTATTACTATTTATTACTGCTTATTACTATTTATTACTACTTATTACTATTTATTACTACTTATTACTATTTATTACTACTTATTACTATTTATTACTGCTTATTACTATTTATTACTGCTTATTACTACTTATTACTACTTATTACTATTCATTACTACTTATTACTATTTATTACTACTTATTACTACTTATTACTATTTATTACTATTTATTACTATTTATAACTACTTATTACTATTTATTACTACTTATTACTATTTATTACTGCTTATTACTATTTATTACTACTTATTACTATTTATTACTACTTATTACTATTTATTACTACTTATTACTATTTATTACTGCTTATTACTATTTATTACTACTTATTACTATTTATTACTACTTATTACTATTTATTACTACTTATTACTATTTATTACTGCTTATTACTATGTATTACTACTTATTACTATTTATTACTACTTATTACTATTTATTACTGCTTATTACTATTTATTACTATTTATTACTACTTATTACTATTTATTACTACTTATTACTATTTATTACTGCTTATTACTACTTATTACTACTTATTACTATTTATTACTACTTATTACTATTTATTACTACTTATTACTATTTATTACTACTTATTACTATTTATTACTACTATTACTACTTTTTACTACTTATTACTACTTATTACTATTTATTACTACTATTACTATTTATTACTACTTATTACTATTTATTACTACTTATTACTATTTATTACTACTTATTACTATTTATTACTGCTTATTACTATTTATTACTACTTATTACTATTTATTACTACTTATTACTATTTATTACTACTTATTACTATTTATTACTACTTATTACTATTTATTACTACTATTACTACTTTTTACTACTTATTACTACTTATTACTATTTATTCCTACTATTACTATTTATTAGTACTATTACTATTTTTTACTACTTATTACTACTTATTACTATTTATTACTACTTATTACTATTTATTACTACTTATTACTATTTATTACTACTATTACTACTTTTTACTACTTATTACTACTTATTACTATTTATTACTACTTATTACTATTTATTACTACTTAGTACTATTTATTACTACTTATTACTATTTATTACTGCTTATTGCTATTTATTACTGCTTATTACTATTTATTACTATTTATTACTACTTATTACTATTTATTACTACTTATTACTATTTATTACTACTTATTACTATTTATTACTACTTATTACTATTTATTACTACTCATTACTATTTATTACTGCTTATTACTATTTATTACTACTATTACTACTTTTTACTACTTATTAATACTTATTACTATTTATTACTACTTATTACTATTTATTAATACTTATTACTATTTATTACTACTTATTACTATTTATTACTACTTATTACTATTTATTACTACTTATTACTATTTATTACTACTTATTACTATTTATTACTGCTTATTACTATTTATTACTACTTATTACTATTTATTACTACTTATTACTATTTATTACTACTTATTACTATTTATTACTACTTATTACTATTTATTACTGCTTATTACTATTTATTACTACTTATTACTATTTATTACTACTTATTACTATTTATTACTGCTTATTACTATTTATTACTACTTATTACTATTTATTACTGCTTATGACTATTTATTACTACTTATTACTATTTATTACTACTTATTACTATTTATTACTGCTTATTACTATTTATTACTGCTTATTACTATTTATTACTACTTATTACTATTTATTATTGCTTATTACTATTTATTACTACTTATTACTATTTATTACTACTTATTACTATTTATTATTGCTTATTACTATGTATTACTACTTATTACTATTTATTACTTCTTATTACTATTTATTATTGCTTATTACTATTTATTACTGCTTATTACTATTTATTACTACTTATTACTATTTATTACTACTTATTACTATTTATTACTGCTTATTACTATTTATTATTGCTTATTACTATTTATTACTGCTTATTACTATTTATTACTGCTTATTACTATTTATTACTACTTATTACTATTTATTATTGCTTATTACTACTTATTACTACTTATTACTATTTATTACTGATTATTACTATTTATTACTACTTATTACTATTTATTATTGCTTATTACTATTTATTACTACTTATTACTATTTATTATTGCTTATTACTATTTATTACTACTTATTACTATTTATTATTGCTTATTACTATTTATTACTGCTTATTACTATTTATTAATACTTATTACTATTTATTAATACTTATTACTATTTATTACTACTTATTACTACTTTTTACGACTTTTTACTACTTATTGCCATTTATTAATACTTATTACCGCTTTTTACTGCTTATTACTATTTATTAATACTTATTACTATTTATTACTGCTTATTACTATTTATTACTACTATTACTACTTTTTACTATTGATTAATACTTATTACTGCTTATCACTATTTATTACTGCTTATTAGTAATTATTACTACTTATTACTACTGTTACATGGAAGAGGGCTGTTCGCTTTCACATGTAAATAAGAAGAATATTAGATAAGTAAAAATGAGATTAGGATAAGTCTAGAATGGAACTCTGTAGAAAAGTGAGAAAATGGAATGTTATAAATTAAGTCTATTGTTAATTCTTTTCGGAGTCTGAATATTAAATATGTCAGTAAAAGAATGAACAATGCAAATTAAATTATATTGTTTAAAATAGGTTAGATTAGAATTGAGGATTCTTTTGTTTATCAAAAGTGTTTTTGAAAAACATATGTAAAGCCACGTGAAATTGGTCACGTTTGAAAAACACACTTCTGGCGTCACAGACAAAGGACATTTCTCCATTTTATGGGTTCGGATTTTAGTTAGTCGGAAGTCAGTCAGCAAGAGAGCCAGACAGTTTGTCAGTTAATCCCTCTGTAGCGAAGGGAGAACATTTAGACTATGTAGATCTAAATTTGAATTCCTGGCGTCAATCGACCTGTTGATCAGATGAACGAAGCAATCATCATTGTATTTTGTAACTGTTGTCTTGTGTCACATCCTTCACTAACGAAAAAGGTAATGTGTTTATCATCTTATAATGAACATTGTGTAACTCTTAAAAGATTATGTATCTACCCTCATCTATGTTAAGAACTATGCACATATCACCCTCTCCTCAATATATGTTAAGGAGAACAATCCCTTGTCTGATATATAAATGGAATTGTCACAGGAATTGTCACAGTCGTCGTCATGATCCAATATATACAAATATCATTATCATTCTAATATCGGTGTTATAAGAACGGTTATATATGAACACCCCAAGAAGCATATAAAACTGGTGTAAATATCTTCCTCATTATCGTTATATATGTGCCCCATTATGAACCCCCTGCTACGCAACACAAGTACTTGTCTGTGATAGCATAATCCAACAATTAGTGAATGAGCCTCTGTATTGTATAATGTGTATAGAAGTGACCAAACTATCGAAGACCTTATATCTTTATCATCATTTCTATTTTTCCCTCCTATTATGACGTCATATTTTATATTATAGCGACGGTCGGTCCTATTTCTTTCCCTCACCCCGTTGATTGTATAGATTCTGTTCGCCATGACCCCTTCTACAATAAGGAGTAATAATAATGAATAAAGAAGTCATCATTATGTTGTAACTGTTGTCTTGTGTCACATCCTTCATCACGAACGAAAGGTAATTGTGTTTACCATCTTGTAACGAACTCTTGTTTAAACCCTTCCAAGTATTATGTGTCCCCACTATCATCATAAGTGAAGTATCTCCCCTCCTCTGTGTTAAGAACTATGCATCATATCACCCTTTCCTCGGTATATGCTAAGAAAAACAATCCCCTGTTTGATAAATAAATGTCTTCCTCTCAGGAATTGTCACAGTCGTCGTCATGATGCAATATATATATAAATATCATTATCATTCTAATATCGGTGTTATAAGAACGGTTCTATACGAAGTCTCCAAGAAATATAAGAACTGTATAAATGTCTTATCTCCCTCATCGTCACTGTACATGAGTCTCTTTATATATGTGCCCAATATGAACCCCGCGTCATCTTTGAAAATAAACCATTACCACACAGCACTACTTATTACTACTTATTACTACTTATTTTTTTATACAGGAATCAACACTTATCAAGGCCCGGAGGCAACTCGAGGATAAGGGTTAATGAGTATACATTAGTCAATGTGATTATAGCTTAGTAAACATAAGTAGTGGGAATTTTGTAAATTGAATTACTTAGGGGGACGGTTCATCAAGAACTTGTTTACGTGTGACTTGAAGACAATCAGATTGTAGCCAGCTGGAAAGCAGGCAATCGGAAGAGAGTTCCACAGGCGCGCAGTTCAAACAAAGAAAGTTTGTTCGTGGAATCTACATTTAGGTCTAGACACAGACAAGGAGTGTGGGAAATTATTGATAGTGGTGAGGGGGGACCGTAGAGTGAAGCTCAGATGAGCACTTGCCATGCAAATAACGATAAAGCAGAGACAGGCTCGCAACGTCTCTTCTGTAGGAAAGAGGTTGCAGGGAAGAGCAAAGGGCATCCCCATTAAGCTAAGAAGTCTATTTTTACTCTGTCAAGGCAGGATAAGCTGCTTCTAGCAGCTCCTGCCCATATGTCACAACAGTACTCCATCGTTAGCCGTACCTGGCTTTTATATAGCTAGAGAATTGCATCAGAAGTGAGATATCTACATTACATTTCGTATTTGAGAGATTTCAGGTTCTTCTTCTTCTTCTTCTTCTTATTATTATTATTATTATTATTATTATTATTATTATTATTATTATTATTATTATTATTATATAAGGAATTGTCTTACACATGTTCGGATGTTTTATGTTTTTGTCTTTGTGTACATTTTTTTCCGGTCAAAAGTGACAACAGCGGCGGAGTTAAAAATAGCAAACGAAACAAGTAAGAGTTTCTAACCGAAATTTTAATTTGAACGTGAAATTCATGGTTAAACAAGGAATTGTCTTACACATGTTCGGATGTTTTATGTTTGTTTTTGTGTATATCTTTCCGGTCGTCAGCAACATCAGCGGCGGAGTTTAAAAAAAAAAAATAACAGCGGGGGGGGGGATAAGAAGAAGCGTTTCTAACTGAAAATAGAATTTAAAATTTTAATTCACGGTTAAACGAGGAATTGTCTTTCACATGTTTGGATGTTTTATGTTTCTGTTTTTGTGTACATTTTTCTGGCCAAAAGCAACATCGGCAGAGGAGTTTAAAAAAAAACAAAGTAAGTTTTTCTAACTGAAATTATTATTATTATTATTATTATTATTATTATTATTATTATTATTATTATTATTATTATTATTATTATTGCCATTGTTCTTCTTCTACTTATTATTATTATTATTATTATTATTATTTTAATTTTTTTTACTTTATTGGTTATTACTATTATCACTAATATTATTACTAGTAGTAGTAGTAGTAGTGGTGGTGGTGGTGGTGGTAGTGGTGGTATGTTTTTATTATTACTGTAGCTGTAATGATAGGTGTTGTTTTTTTGTTGTCATTGCTATTGTTGTTTTTGCTGTTAATATTATTGCTACTGATATTAGTGTTGCCATTATCATTGTAGATTTTACTTCTATAAGTTGGTGGTGGTAATGGGAATAGTGGTGGTGATGGGGGAAAAAGGTCGGGAGGGGATCTTTGACCTTGGTAGGGAACCCTCCTAGAGATAATGTCTCGATAAAACTATCGGTGGTGGTGTAACCTTAAATTCACTAACCCCATTTATGGGAGACATGAAGGAAGTTGGAACAGGAAATTTTTTAAAAAAACGTGGACGGATGAGGAAAGAAGAGTACTGTGGGAATGCTTTGTAAGAAGTGGAAGTACCAAATCTGGTGGATATATCCGAAAAGTGAAGGAAGAATGGGAATCGAGAGAAGGAGGAGCTAGAAGTGTCGCGAGTTTGGTATCCCAGTTAAAACAAATTAAAAATAACAACCTACTTTCAGTGATTGCAGGAGAAGAGATTGAATGGATGGTTAGGAATGAAATGAATAACGAAAGTAAAATTGATGAAACTAGCTCTGATGAAAGAACTGAGAGAGTGGAAGTGCAGAAGGGAAATGTAAGTGATGATGGAAGGCGGACAACTGAGGAGGTATGGAATCCTATAGTTAGGGGAAGTAATGAGAAAGAGCTTGAAGGATCTAAGGCAGATGAGATCATTGACTCTGAGACAATGGAGCTAGTGAAAGGATCAGATATATGGAGAAGTGGTGATGAAGTTCGAACTTTTACTTCTGTAGAAAAAGAAGTACTTCAGAAGTTAAGAGACGATATCATAGATATTCCAAGTATGAAGAGTAGTGATAGGCGGAAGGTGAAAAACGAGGTAAAAATAATTCAAGGAGTAATTCACAACATCATAAGAAAGAACATATCGATTACGGAACTTAACAGGCTTCTGTATGCAGCGTCATACGTTATTGCGAATCGTCTTGGCTTATTACAGAAGAAAAAGGGAGAAATGAAGGATAGAAGGTCACACTGGCAGAGGCGGTTTGAAGAAAGTATTAAACGGTGGCGGAAAGACATTGGTAGAATCGAAGAAATAAGAAAAGGAGTTAAACTAGGACAGAAAGCCAAGGACGAGCTTGAAAGGAAGTATAGGTTGCTGGAAAAAGGAACGATGAACGTTCTAACAATGTTGAAAGAGAAGGTCCACACTGGTGGTATGAAAATTAGGAACTTTGTTGGAAAAAGTTTTGCATTTCGGTAGAACAACTTTTTCTTGAACAATCAGTCTCAGCTGTATAAATAATTAAATGGTAGTAAACAGGCGGGAAATAACAACACTCACAATGCAAAAGATGCAAGGAAGTTCTGGAGTGGGATTTGGTCTGTCGAAGGGCAATATAATGAGAAGGCTAGCTGGTTGGGAGAGGTCAGAGAAAGTCTATCAGAAATGCAGCAGATGAAGAACGTTGAGATAACCATCGATGACGTTAAGGCTGGCATACGAAGGATGACAAACTGAAAGGCACCTGGTCCAGATGGAGTGATGGGCTTCTGGTTTAAACAGTTTCAATGCCTTTATCCACATAGCTGCTGCTCTGCAAAGGGTTGTAGACTCGGGAGATGTCCCTGATTGGCTTGTGAAGGGAAGAACAACACTGATTGGGAAAGATCCTGCAAAAAGAACAGATGATAATAATTATAGACCAATTACATGTCTGCCATTGATGTGGAAACTGTTGACTGGAATATTTGCGGAGAAAATTTATGAACATCTAGAGAGTAATGGTGTTTTTTCCTGACGAACAAAAGAGGTGCCGGAAAGACTCGAGAGGTACTAAAGAGCAACTACTAATTGATAAAGCAATAATGCAGGATGCGAAGAAGAAGAAGAAGAAGAAGAAGAAGAAGAAGAAGAAGAAGAAGAAGAAGAAGAAGAAGAAGAAGAAGAAGAAGAAGAAGAGGAATCTGAGCGTAGCATGGATCGATTACAGAAAGGCTTATGACATGGTTCCTCATTCATGGATATTGTTGTGAGTTTAGAGCGCTAGTGCGCATGCGCACCAGATGTTTACAAATAGAACGGAATTGGCGTCTTTTCCCAGCTTAGTCGTTCGTTACCGACCATGTTGTTGTACCTGCTGAATTTTATGTTGAATAAAACCTTTCTAATATCTTAAAAGGTCTTTATTTTTCATTACAATTTATTCAACATAAAATTAAAAATTAACAGCAACAGTGGATGCTATACTGAGACCTGGTAAATTCGAAGGATCGTCAGATACAACCGCTGACGAATGGAATCATTGGTATCGTACCCTCATCAACTGTATCGACTCTCTCACAGTCGCTCATCCTCAAAATCCTCCGAATAAGTTAAGTATTCTGATTAATTTCATCTCACCGAAGGTCTATTCTCTTATATCTCACTGTTCAACATTCGAGAGGGCTATTAGCATCCTTCAAGCAACCTATGTAAAACCGGTAAATTCTGTGTTTGCTCGTCACCTTCTCGCTACTAGGAAACAAAATCAAGGTGAATCTATTGATCAGTTTCTCCTAAAACTAAAGAATCTTTCTAAGGATTGTAAATTTGAAGATGTTACTGCCTCTCAACATGCGGAGCTAGCGATACGTGACGCATTTATCACAGGTCTCACTTCCTCAACTATTAGGCAGAGATTACTTGAAAGTTTGGAAATTAACCTAGATCATGCCGTAGCAACTGCACGAAGTCTAGAAATGGCCCAACATAATGCAGCAGCTTATGACACATCAATTGTAGCAAAGGCATCTATTCATGCAGATGAATCTGAAAATAACTCTAGTTTGGAACTAACTAATGAATGTGCTGCTGTTTCCAGAAATAATCAGGCGACTCACTTCGCCAGATGCCAATTCTGTGGACGAGAAAATCATTCTCGAAATATTTGCCCAGCTCGGAATGCTGACTGCCTTAAATGCGGAAAGAGGGGCCACTTCTCTAAAGTCTGCCGATCTAAAATAAAACAAACAACTTATAATACCAGGACTAGTTCTGCATATATTGCCCTCACTGCGTCATCCCAATGCACTCCATGCACACAATATTCTGTAGTAAATGCAACAATTAATAGTACCTGTTTGAAAGCTATGGTAGACAGTGGAAGCACTCATAACTTTATACGAATGAACATCGTGAGATCACTCGGCCTTAGTATATTACCTTCTAATGATACGGTAAGCATGGCTTCCTCGAATCTCACGAGCAAAACCTTAGGACACTGTTGCGTCCATCGCTGTTAATGGACAAATTTACACTAATATGCGTCTATCTATCCTTCCCAACTTGTGTGCTCCAATTATACTAGGACAAGAGTTCATGCAATTGCATAACCGGGTGGAATTCCGTTATAACGGAAAGATACCATCTTTACAGATTTGTAACGTAACTCAGATGAAAATCGAGCCACCGTCTCTTTTTGCTAATTTAGCAAAGAATTGTAAACCCATCGCAACAAAAAGCAGAAACTACTCAGCATCGGACTGCGAATTTATCCGGAATGAGATACAAAAATTATTAAAAGAAGGTATCATAATCAAATCGAATTCCCCATGGAGAGCCCAAGTACTAGTAACTAGAAATGAAAGACATAAGCGTCGCATGGTCGTTGACTATTCTGCAACTATAAATCGGTTTACACTTTTGGATGCTTTTCCGCTTCCCAAAATTTCGAATATCATGCGCCAACTATCACAGTACAAAATTTTCAATAAGTTGGACCTGAAGTCTGCATATTATCAATGCCCTATACGTAGAGACGAGAGAATTTACACAGCATTTGAAGCTGACGGAGGACTATACGAGTTTTCTAGGTTACCTTTTGGGCTAACGAACTCAGTAGCTGTGTTTCAACGTATTATGCATAATCTGATTCAAGAACATGAACTCCAAGGTAAATTTGCCTACATTGATGACATTGTCATCGGAGGAAAAACTAATAAAGAATTAAACGAAAATATGGAAGCTTTTAGAAAGGTTATCAACCGTCTTAACTTGCAACTAAACCCTGTAAAATGTGAATATGGTATAACCAAACTAAAGTTTCTAGGGCACTTATTGGAAAATGGAACAATCAGTCCTGATCCAGACAGACTTACACCACTAAAAGAATTACCGATTCCGAACTGCAGTAAGTCACTCAGGCGGGCTCTAGGTCTCTTCTCATACTATTCACCATGGATAGAGGATTTCTCAGATCGGATTTCACCTTTATTAAACATTACGTCCTTTCCTATCACTGAGAAACTCAAAAATCAATTTCAAGCCATGAAAGAGGAAATTTGCAAGGCTTCGGTTGCAGCCATTGAGGATGAAGTTCCTTTTACGATAGAAACTGATACATCTGCGACAGCATTAGCAGCCTGCCTTTCCCAGAATGGACGTCCAGTAGCATATTTTTCCAGAACCCTAACGCAGTCAGAGCGTCGACATTCAGCAGTGGAACGTGAATCGGCAGCCATTGTAGAATCTGTGCGTAAATGGCGTGACCTCTTACTCGGTCGACACTTTACCATTATTACTGACCAACAGGCTGCACCATTTATGTTCAACACGCAGACACCAAATCGTATTAAAAACGATAAGCTGCTTCGGTGGAGACTTGAACTTTCAAACTATTCTTATGAGATAGTATATAGACCAGGTTCTCTTGATAACTCTGCAGATACCCTTTCTTGATCATGCTCTGCTTCGCGCTCATTATCACTAAAGGACCTGCACGCAGCACTTTGTCATCCTGGAGTAGCGAGACTCTATCACTTTGTGAGGCAGAAGAATCTACCATTCTCCATGGAAGATGCTAAGCGCACCTGCGCTGAATGTCAAATATGTGCTGAACTAAAACCAAGGTTCTTCAAACCTCCATCAGGTCGATTAATCCATTCCCGATCCCCCTTTGAATGTCTTTCAATAGATTTCATGGGACTCAAACCATCTACGAATAATCTCAAATACCTACTCGTGATTGTAGAAGAATATTCACGCTATCCTTTTGTCTATCCATGTCAGGACATATCAACAAAAACTGTTATAAATTGTCTCCAGAATCTATTTACCTTTTTTGGCTGCCCAGATTCCATCCATAGTGATCGAGGAAGTCAGCTTATTTCATGTGAACTAAAAGAGTTTCTCTGGCAACATGGAGTTGTGATTATACACTCAACTCCATACCATCCAATCAGCAATGGACAATGCGAGAGAGTAAATGGCACAATCTGGAAAACGATCAAACTTGCACTCAAAACCAGGCAATTGGACGAACGTCACTGGCATGAAGTACTCGACATAGCTTTGCACTCTATTCGATCGCTACTTTGTACAGCAACTAACTCAACCCCACACGAGAGAATGTTTAACTTTTCCAGAAGGTCGGGCACCGGATATACCTTACCCGAGTGGCTGCAAGGAGGACCGGCCCTCCTTAGGAAGTTGGCCGCCAACACAAGTCAGATCCCCAAGTGGAACCAGTAGATATAATATCTGCAACTCCCAACTTTGCCAGAATTCGTTTCCCTGACGGCCGTCAGTCAACATTCTCAACAGAAGACCTAGCCCCCACTCCTGTCACTGACCCCTCCTCTACAAACTTGGAATCTCCTGTCTCCCCTGATCATGGTACATCACCAGATTCTACTACCCCATCAAACATCCGCGAACCAGAGTTGATTGATCAACAGGAAACCCCAAAGAATAATACCTCACCAAATGGAGAGTCTTTCTCTTCAGTCGACAAAACAAAGTGTTTAGAAATAGAAGAGCAGCAGCAACAGTCTGACTTGAAGAAGGGCGTTTTCAAATTTCTTCCAGAAGCTACAAAAAGGGGAAGGAAGATCACCTGCAACCCGAAATATAAATAAAATGTGGTGGAGAGTGTTGTGAGTTTAGAGCGCTAGTGCGCATGCGCACCAGATGTTTACAAATAGAACGAAATTGGCGCCTTTTCCCAGCTTAGTCGTTCGTTACCGACCATGTTGTTTGTACCTGCTGAATTTTATGTTGAATAAAACCTTTCTAATATCTTAAAAGGTCTTTATTTTTCATTACAGATATGTGAAACACTATTGATGATGAAGGTTGCTGAGAATGTGGTAGAGCTTTTGGAGACAAATATGGCTCAATGGAAAACGGTACCGACAGCAAACAGAGAGGAGATGGGGCAGGTTGGCATTAAACGTGGGATATTTCAAAGAAATTCGTTATCGCCACTTCTTTTTATAATGATAATGATGCCACTGAGCATCCTCTTGAAGAGAGAAAAACTGGGGTATAACTTTGGATCTGGTGACAGACGCCTCAACCATCTACTGTTTATGGATGATTTGAAAATATTCGGTAGGAATGGAAAGGAAATGGAGAGACTGGTAGAAATTGTAGGAACATACTCAGAAGACATTGGGATGGCGTTTGGGATTAGTAAATGTGCGGTGCTGATGATGAAAAGAGGAGTAAAGGTTCATTCGAATGGAATAGTGCTGCCAAATGGAGAATCATGAAAGAAATAGAAGATGCAGGATAATAATTTGGAGGGTGTAGGCATCATGAACAGAGAAATGAAGGAAAAAGTCAGGAAGGAGTATCGTAGAAGAGTGAAACTAATTGCAAAGTCGAAACTGTATGGAGGAAACCTAATGAAAGCAGTAAATGCATGGGCAGTCACTGTTTTTTAGATACAGTGCGGGGACTTTAGAATGGTCTGACAAGGATTTGCATGCCATGGATATCAAAACAAGAAAAGTTTTAGCAATGTTTGATATATTTCACATTCGAAGTAACGTAGCAAGGCTGTATCAAAAGAGGAAATATGGTGGGAGAGGATTGAAAAGTGTAAAAGATTGTAACCGAGGAGATGTCGTTGAAGGAGAATGTGATTATAAGTGAGGAGTGAATGCTTAAGGTTGTGGCCAATGAAGTGGAGGTATGTGAGACCAAGGCTGAGTATGTGAAACGTATGGATAGAGAAAGGGCAGAGGAACTGGCTAGGAAGAAAATGCATGGAAAGTTCTTCCAGGATATAGCAGAAGTGGCTGATGAAAGATCATGGCAATGGCTTAGAGCTGGGTATCTGGCTAAGAGTACTGAAGCTTTTGTTTGTGTAGCACAAGAGCAGGCATTAGGAACACGATTGTTCAAAAAAGTGGTTCTAGGAGAGGAAGTTGCTGCAGAATGCTGGATTTGTGGTAAGACCTCAAAGTCAATTGCGCACCTTGCAGCAGTATGTAGTGGACTGGCCCAGACAGAGTACCACGAAAGACACGATCGCATGGGACT
>NC_136506.1:74220301-74245301 GCF_053919585.1 Euprymna scolopes
GCCAATACCCACTTTTCAATTAAATGGACCATCCTAAAAAAAGTTAAGTCTTACACTCCAGGATCTAAGTTTTGTCACCTCTGTACATCTGAAGCTATAACTATCATAACCTCCCCTCAAAGTAGTAATATAATAAACTCTAAAAACGAACTGATCTCCTATTGCAAACATATGTCCAAGTTTAAATATGGTAAATTTGAAATCACATAGCTATTAATTTAACCCTTCAAATATATATCTTTTCCCATAATTTTTTTTTTATGATCTTACCTTCTAAGCTTTTTATATTTTTAATTTTATTTGTTTTTCTTTATTTCTTTGGCCGGTTTTCCATCTACTGTCTCCGTTTTATGGTATAAGTATACCTATTAATTAAATATATACATCAACCTACTCATTTTTATTCTATGTATTTGTTTGCTTATATTTCACTATATGCATCTACATACACATTTATTTGCCTTACTCCGGAGTTTGTATATACCGGCCTCTCCCTCCCCTTATTTTGTATGTAAGTATGTATGTTTTTGTTTAACTTGTATATGTTTTTGGATATGTGTATATGTTTATGCATGCGTGTGTGTTTGTATATATATGTATATATATGTGTGTGTGTTATTGTATATGCATTCATATATGTATATATATTTATATGCGTGTGTGTATGTATATACATGTATGTGTGCATTTGTGTGTCTGTATGTATGCATGTGTATGTGTATATATATATATATATGTATGTGACTGTATGTATATAATTTTCTATTTTTTATTTATTTTTTATTTATTTACTTTCACTTTTATATATATATATATATATATATATATATATATATATATATATATATATATATATATATATATATATAACAGACGCCCCATTTCTTAAACTTGGCCATTTATTTGTTCTTCTGATCAGTTTTCTTAATTTAATTATGGGACTTTCACGTGCATATCTAAGCTGACCTAATTATTAACGCTAACTTTCGCGCTTTTTGTCTGGGTCAGTTTTGACCTTGCTTTTCAAATTTAAACTGTCACCGCTTTTCGGGGTTTTTTTTTTAAGCCTTAATTTTTTTGATTTATCTAGCCTTGACAGACGTGTTTTAAATATTATCTCTAGTGCTTTTCTTTTAATGATTTTGAATTCATTCCATTTGCGCTTTTTTCCAAGGAACTCTGCCTTTTGGATTATTTTGGACCATTTGGAATTTACGCATTGGATTGAAATTTTAAATTCGACCGTTTTGGATTTTACCATTTTTGGATTTTTACCCTTCACCGGACTATCCATTCATGTGAAATCTTTTTATTATTTTTCTTTTGCCTCTTGTTCCCCTTACCTCACCTTTTTTTTTTTAACCAAATAAGATCTTTGACTTACTTGTAGTTTCATTAAATACTTTTATATGCAAAATCCGATCCTGCATTTTGCTAATTCCTGCCCTCTGATGAGAAGGAGAGTATTTCTTCGAAACTCCGCGGATTAAGGACTATCCACTTATCTTGTGCTTCCTTTTTTAAAATTAAATATGTTTTTAACTCTTTTTCAAGATGTCTTTTAACATGTTTTATTAATCATTTGTTCATATATATATATATATATATATATATATATATATATATACATACATATATATATATATATATATATATATATATATATATATATATATATATATACAACAGCTGTAAATGAGAGACTTATGTCTCTTAGAGTCCCACTGCCTTCTGATAACTTCATTACTGTCATTTCGGCATATGCACCAACCCTAGACGCCAACAGTGAAGTGAAACGAGAATTCTACTAGCAGCTTTGCAAGCTTATAACCAGAGTCCCACCACATGACAAATTAATGCTGCTGGGCGACTTTAACGCGAGAGTGGGGAAAGACCATAAACTCTGGAACTCTGTCATTGGGAAGCATGGACTTGGTAAATGCAACTCAAACGGCCGCCTGCTGTTGGGAATTTGCTCAGAATTTTAGCTATTCATTACCAACACTCAGTTCCAGCTCCCAAATAGATTTAATACCACGTGGAAACATCCTCGATCTCAGCATTGGCACCTTCTAGACTATGTCATCGTCTGCCAAAAAGATAAAAAGGATATCCTTATCACTAAATCAGCACTAAGTGTAGATGACTGTTGGACTGACCACCGTCTGGTCATCACACGTGCTAAATATACCACCAGAAAGAAGCCCAAATTTGAATTAAAACAGCAATCTCGGAAAAAATATAACCTCTCATAACTTCACCTAACAGAGGTAAAAACAAAATACCAACACACCATCGAACAACAACTTCGTATAAACCCAACCAATTCTTGCAACCTGAAAGAAGAATGGTTGTCAATCAGTAAGATCATTAATGAATCAGTCAAAGTCACAGTTGGTTTAAAGAAAAAGAAAAATCAAGACTGGTTTGATGAAAACTGTGCTGAAATTAATCGACTCATTCAAGAAAAGATAAACGCTCGCCATGCTCATGAACAAGACCCTCGAAGCCGGCATAAAACCAACATCTACAGAAACCGCAAAAAACAGTGTCAATAAAAATTACGGGAACTAGAAAACAAATGGTGGCAGCTGAAAGCTTTAGAATTGGAGGGTTTTGCAGAAGCCCGCGAACTTAGAAATTTCCATGCCAGTGTAAAACAAATTTTTGGCCCCATCAGATGCTCCATCGGAACACTCCTTGCAGCAGACAATGCCACCATCCTCAACGATCCACAATCACTTCTGGATCGTTGGAAGGAGCATTTTGCCACTCTACTCAATAAAGAATCTTCTGCAGATGAGGACTTTCTCAAAATGGTCCCACAGTACCCAGCGCAATTATGGATGAATGCACCACCATCTTTTACAGAATTTCTAATTGCGATGGAGCAAATGAAAGTAAATAAAGCCCCTTCGAACTTATCCACCATGGTGGACAACATCTGAAAACAAGACTATTCACTCTCATTCTTAAGATGTGAGAAGAACGTCAAGTACCAAAGGATCTGAAAGACGCAGTAATAGTAACCATTTTTAAAAAGGGTGACCGAAAATCATACGGCAATTACCGTGGGATTGCCCATTTTGTCCATAATGGGAAAAATCTTTGCCCTCTTGGTCCTCCGTCATACGTTTGCGTATCTTGTTCACATGCTTTTTATGTGTGAATTTTAGTCCCTGAATTATATAGATTACATTTCTGTTCCCTTGTATTTCTTTCCCACCTCCAAGATTGTATTTTTTTTTCTTTTAGAGGTTCTCCTATGTGTGATTTGTCTTGGTGGCAACTTCTCAAATACGAATCTGATTTTACGACTAAACATAACCTCCACTGCTGATTTGCCTGCTAGGGTGTTAGGGTTTGCCGTAATCCTGGGGACTTAAAGAAACTGCTGTAGAGCTTTTTCCGTGGATGATCCACAAGTCTTCCTTAACGCCCTTTTATTGTGTCTGCAAAGCGCTCTGCTTGACCATTACCACTCGGATGATATTATGAGGTTGCATAAATGTTTTACCTGATGTCTCGCAAAATTCTTGGAAATCCAAAGAAGTGAATTAGGTATGATAATCGCTAACCATGCAGTCAACAACACCAAAACGAGTGAAAAGCTCATGTAAGAAATTGGTGCGTTTCCTGCATCTTAACACCTCTGGCCATTTGTAAAAAAAAAAAAAAAAAAAAACTGTCTACTACTATCAAGTAATAGAATTCATTCAATCTATGTGTATCCTGGAATTTTTGGAATGATGACTCTCACGCTATAAAGCAAAATTTTGTCGCAGACAGAATACACGTTAGATGTAAATGCTCCTTGTTCTAATTTCTGCTTTGTGTGTTTATAAATTCATCACTTGCCGCTTCAATTTTAATTTCTTGAAGAGTCACTGGTACTTCCCGGTTTGTATTGCAAATCATCGTCTTTATCTCAGTATGTATCCGCAATACGGTGATTACTAAGTCCTCGAGGGGTTCATTTTGAGCCGCGATTATTTTAGACAGCCCATCCACATATATGATATTTTTTGACGACAATAACTCCCGTTTAAAATCATAATTCAATAAAATGGTTCTCTATCTTAGTAAGCGGTTGGCCGTAAATGTAGGTAGTCCTTTTCTTTACCCAAAAGTGGTTAGAAGGTGCTTATGATATGTTTGCAGCGTAAAATATTCTACCGTGCAGGTAATGATGAAATTTTCAGACTGCATGGATAATGGCGAAACTCTATTTCTGTATCTGTGAGTACTGTTTGTTGGCCGAGAGCAGTGTTCTGGGTGCATAGGCAATTGTTTTTGTCGACCCATCTGACATCTTATGTAGCAGGCATGCACCTATACTATATTGACTAGCATCACTAGCCACTCTGATATCTAGTGTCGGGTTAAGATATATGGAAAAAAGGTTTGATGTTAACACGTTTTTAATTTCCTTAAACGCTGACTGAGACTCTGTAGTCCATTCCCAACGTTTATCCTTTTTCAAAAGCTTATCCAAAGGTGCCCGTAGTTATTACATCTTTGGAATGAAGCACTGGTAATAGTATGCGAGGCCTTGGAAACTTTGCAGTTGGATAGTATTTTCCGGTGCCTGCATGTTCTCTGTGCCTGAACGTCCGTTATTTTTTTCAAATATTTTATTTTCTGCATGAATAATTCGCATTTGTTTTCCTTGATTTTAAATCCAAAATCCTGTATCTATCTGAATACTTTGTAGATATGGTCTTTGTGCTGTTCTTTGTTACTGCTGGCTATAATAATATCGTCCAGATATGCAATGGCAAAGTCAAGGGCACCTAGCATTGTACCTATAACCTGTTGAAAAATGGCAGGTGTGACCTTGACCTCAAACACTAATCTTTTATATCCGTAAATACCTCGATAAGTATTTATGCAGAGTAATTTAGCACTCTTATTTTCAACTGGAATCTGTAGATATACGTCGCTTAGGTCGATTTTCGAGAAAATCTGACGACCGTTTAGTCTTGTAAAACCTTCCTCCAGACTTAGCACGGGATAATGGGAGTCCTCAAAAGACACATTCAACCCCGTCAAATAATATGCAGAAACACGGATTTTACATAGATCGTGAGGGCATCCCACTGACTTTATTCTATTTTTGATATAATGCCCACATTTTCTACTCTGTCGAGCTTCTGGTTGATTTTTTTCCAGCGACGCAAATGGCGCATTGCGTTTTCTTTTGAAAACTGGTTATACATTCCGCTTTAATGTTAATTCCGCAGTTATTTTTGTAAATTTTCCCAGGACCAGTGCGAATACTTCCGTAAATCCATTTTTAAATTCGCGATTAACGTCTCCGTTTCTGATGGCATTAATTCTGCTTTTCTACCGGATGTAGATATTAGCAGGTCCCATAAATTAAATTCATGCATCCAGTCCGACCTGAGTAGGTTAGTGGTATTCCTTAATATATAAGTTTTTAATTTTTCGTCTTTTCCAATTGTGACATTCGCTAGAAATTCACCTTCGAAGTTAATTTGCGTACCGTTAATGACTTTGCTGTTTTGCGTGTTCTCAGCATTGTAGGTTTATTCAATTTCTTCTATGTATTTAAATTTACTGTCGAAAAGTCTGAATCCAATTCCAGTTGCATTTTTATTTCTTACTCATGATTTTTTTATAGTCACATATTTTCGCAACTCGTCTCCGTTACTCTCAGTGTCTGCCAAACACACTCGAGTTTTGTATTTAATTTTATTTCTGCAATGAGTACTTTTGTGCCCTATTTTTAACATATTAAATATTTTCTTGGTAGATATGGACAGTTCTTAACCCAATGCAAATTACCACATCGATTACACGGAGACGGGAATTTTTTTTTTCAAATTCTTTCTTAGTTATGTCTCGATATTTGTGTCTCCCCCCCTCCCCTATAACTTGTATTTTATTTTTTACGTGTTTTTTAAATTGTGTCTTCTTTTTTTATCTACGCGACTCTAGCTTCAATATCCTTCGAATCTTTTTAAAATAATTTCTATTTCTGGCACTTTTCCGTTAACTTTTGTAAAGTTAGGGTTGGTTCATTTTCTAATTTTGTTAGGACATGCCTCCTAATTTCCGCATCTCGACAAGAAGTCAATTCTTGCACAAATACTAAACATTTAAAATTGTCTGTAAGTTTGAATTCGTCGCAGTGTTTGTTTACCATGATTGCGTACGTTGCAAAATCATCTTCGTCATTCTTCTGCAAATTCAGACATGACCAACGCTTATGGAATAGAAAGACTTTCAGGCTAAATAGTTCTGTAAGAAGTTTCACTGTTTCAACGAAAGATAATTCTGATGTTTTACGTGGTGAAATAAATTCCACAAACTTGTTATGCACGGCTTCTCTAGTTTCTGTAATAGTAAACGAACCTTTTCTGATCCGACCACTGGTTGAAGTCAATACTAAAAAAAATCTTCATGCTGACGAATATAAGTTTCTTCAGGTCCGTAGCAGAAATTGTCAATCGCATTCCATATTGAGTCTTGTGAAGACGCGGTATTATTATCAGTGGACGCATTATTTTTATGACTTGTATAAACAGCTCTTCCATGCGCTGCTGCTGCTGCTGCTGCTGCTGTTGTTGTTGTTGTTGTTGTTGTTGTTGTTGTTGTTGTTGTTCAATTTGCAGTTTTAATAATTTTTTCAATGTGTCCATTTTTATATGATGGGTAAAATACTGGGGAAAAGGGAACAGTAATTTTCCTTCAATAACTTTGCAAATGAATGTTGACCATAGTTTTAAATTCCAAGTGAATTTCTTTTCGCATAGAACGGAAAAAATATATGTTGCGAGAAATATTCACTATTCCTTTAAAGTAAATGTTTTTTCATAGCACAAAAAAAAATGTTGACCGAAGGGAAAAAACCCCGAAATGTACTTTTTTTTAGAAAGCCCCCCCCCCCCAAAAAAAACAGTTCTCTGAAATACTTATTTAAGGACGCAATAAAAAAACACACAAATAATTCGTACTTCTCTCTTTTGTATTTACGAGTGCACCAAGCTGTCGTGACAATGCTAAGCAAAGAAAAGAAAAAAAATGATTAAAACTCTTACTTTCCACGAGTTTGCAATTCAAATTTTTATGTCCACGTACTTATTTGGTTTTCGCGAGTTTTTTGTTTTTCTCCTTTTATCGGTATTTTCTGAACACTTGCTTGGTTTAATTCAGCTTTCCGTCTCTAGTTCTTTTGCTTGGAGGGGACATTTTAAATTTGAGTGACTTCTGTGAGTTCGAAATCCGATGTCGCCACTGTTATAGCCCTGTAAAGGATTGCAAAATAGAACAGAACGCCAAAATAAAATAGCAACATGTATTGCAAAGTATACAATAAGTTGGTTGTTCGTCGTAGCCGACAAATAACCTAGGTTGGTCCACATCCATATCGGCTGACACCTGACGGCTTAGTCTTCCGATATTTGTTGAGATTGGAATAGTTTATTAGTAGGTAACATAGGTTAGTTCTGTCACAACAGTATGGTTGTACAACTCCTAAGTCTTTCCATCCTCTCTGATCCTTCATAACCATTTTCTCTGGCATTGGCGAATTCGATTTTCTGATCTATTCCTGTAATTTCAGTTTCGCTGGTTTTGTATAATGTTCTTTCTATGTTTCAAGTTGTGTTTATGCAATAGTTATTTTTTATTGATTTCCGTTATCTGGTTATATGAGTTGGTTTCCGCCCTTAATGGTTTTTCTGTTATATCTCAATTGTTTTCATCGGTATAGTGCATTGCGTTAATCGTCCTATTTGATTATAATTTTTCCAGTTCTTTTTGTTTTATTTTGTTGTTTTTTTTTGTCTTTTTTTTCTTGTTTTTTTTTGTCTTTTTTTTTTGTCTTTTTTGCCTTTTTTTGTCTTTTTTGTTTTGTTTTTGTCTTTTTTTTTTGTCTTTTTTGCGAAATGCTTCCTATTTCTCCACTTATTAGTAGTATTACAATGATCTTCTTTATGCTTCATATTCCGTTGTCTGGTAAACTCTGTGCAATTGTTTGGTGTGTCTGCTTTCTTTGTTTTCGCCCTTTGTTCTGCTAAGATGGCGAAATTTGGTAAGTTCTTTCTGTAACGTTGTCCGTGAACCAACGCGTTGTAGTTTTCAGTGTCAGAGCAGACAAAAAAAAGAAGAAAAACAAAGAACTTCAACTCGTTTTCTTTTATAGCAACGATATTTATTTCATCATTGTAACGTGTGTTATCAACCACAAGATCTCGACCGTTATCCACGTCTCTTACATGATCTCCTTTTTAAAATTTTTTTCTTTCCTCTCCCGGGGACGTTAGTTAGCATGCATTTGCATACGCGCGTCTCCGCTATGTTACATTTCCAGTTTGCAGATTATTATCGTCTGATTTTCTTGCTTGAATTTGTTCGTTTATATTTTTACATCCAAGAGGATTTTATGCATATTATTTTCCAATATTATTTCCGGTTTGTTTGTTTCTTTCTTTCTTTCTTTCTTTCTCTTACTACTGTTTTTATGACGTTTCTAAAAAATAGACTCTCATTTTACCTTTTTTTATTTTGTGGGCGGAATGTGTTAATTTCCAGATGTAGAAGAAAAACAAGTTTTTTTCAAGCCACGCATTCCATTATTTACATTGGTTTGGTGCTGTCCTTACGTTCGGCAAACTTCATTGTACGCATGCCCAAAAGTGTAGATAATTTTCCGTTATAAACTTGAAAAATAACCAACTTTCCAATGAAAAGGTATTGTTCAAATAAAAAATAGTCTTTATTCGAACTTTTTAACATAGAAATATAAACTTTATCAAACGTCAAAGGTTATTTTAATAATCAAATATAAAATAGAACTTTTTTTTTAAAAAGTTCTTAAGTATACCCTACTTTAGGGTAATTGAGCGAACTAGCTAAAAGTGTTCTTTTGGCAACCACGCATATAAAGAGCACTTTTTTTTTTAGTTAGCGCAATTACCCTCGGATTTGGCGCAATTACCCCCAAAGTACGGTACCATACTAAAAGTTTTCTTTATTTTTTATGAAATTCACATTTTATTTTACCATTGGAATATTGGGAAGAAAACTTGTTAAAAAAAAAAAAACATATTTGATTTAAAAAAAAAAAAACATATTTGATTTTAAAAAAAAAAAAACAGTTCATTGATTTTCTTTTCTTTTTTTTAGTTTTTAATTAAAATTACATTTCATAAATATACTTTTATTCTAAAAGTTTTATTTTTAAATACTTTTTATGATGTTTGATTAAAAGTCTTATTTTTATGTTTGATTTTTAGAAATTAAAATCTATCATATTTGATAAAGTTTACGTTTCTATGTTAAAAAATAGTTCGAATAAAGGCTATTTTTATTCAAGCAATATTTTTTAATGGAAGTTTTTTCATCAAGTTTATAACGGCAAATTGTGTACCCTTTTAGTCATCCGTACAATGAGATTTGCCGATCGTAAGGACCGCGACAAATCAATGTAAACAAGAGAATGCGTAGATGCGTGGCTTGAAGAGAACCGAAAAACACCTTTCTCGTTGGTTTTGTTTGTCTGTTTGTTTGTCTGTCTGTTTGTTTGTTTGCTTTTGTTTTTTGTTTTGTTTTTGTTTTTTTTAGGTAAAGAAGTAATGTAGTACCATAGTATTTACAGGGTGTTCAATAATTAACTGTACAAAGTTTTTTGCTCACATTTATTAAATAAATTAAACAATACAAATCACCCAAACGTAAATATATACAATATATCCAAACTTTATTCAATGTAACCGCCTTGCACATCAATAACCTGCTGCAAACGCTTGGTGAATGCTCTACACGAGTCACGAATGATTTTGTGTGGGATTTTGTCTCATTCCTCAGTTAATTTATTCTTCAGAACCTCCAAATTGGTATGGGGAGAAGCTTAGACTTTATACTCCAAGATAGACAAAATATCTTGATCTCGCCAGTTGATTTGGAACGTTTTAATTCTCTCTACATTCGGTTCACATTTAAGGTCTTCGTAATGTCTCCTGCAGACTTTCCAGATTTGAATAGCTCGACAATGGCAATTCATTTCGCTAAATAATGGGGCATATTGTCAAAAGGAATCTTTAAGTTAAACTTTATCAATCCTGGCCTTCGGGCCGAGTAGTATCTGTTCTGTAATTGGCCCTTGGTCAATTTAGGGGAAACCCTTCATACTGAGACATTTGCTATTAATTTGAATACTGATAAGGTGCCCCCTTTTGGGGGGAAGCTGGTGTTCACCCACATTAAAAACGACCTTCTGTCTAATTTGCTTTCACGGGGAAGCAAATAAATAAAACACCTAAAAGATAATAATTTCATGAAAATTAACTAAACATGTATAATATAAATATCACCAGTCTGTTTAAATCTATGTATGTATGTATGTATGTATGTATGTATGTATGCCTAAAACTTTCGACAGAGGCGATGGATTTTCACGAGATCGGTATCGTTTTGAAGATCGACCCTTCGGACGACAAATATCGAAAAATTGGCTAAAAATATTTATTCTCTCACCCCGAACTGGGCACTTTTCTAGGGGGGGTCGCTTTTTTCCGCCGATATTTTCGGAAGTCATCCCTTTTTTTCGATTGACTAGCCTTAATTTAAACTTTCCCCACTTCAGGTTTGGCGATGGACACAACGACAAAGACGTCAAGTTCCCCTTCCCCACGTTCCTTTCCTCCTTCATGGTACAGGTTCGAGTGTGCCTACAATCACTTTTTTTTTTCTCAACACACACCTCCAAGCACCCGGGCAACGCCGGGCACCCAGGCTAGTAGATAATAATAGAAAGTTGTAACGGTAAATATTGAACACTCTTTATTAACGAGGTTAGACACAAGGTCAGGTTTAGGTTTGATGAAAGTGTTTCTGTGGAACAGACTGGATTCGAACTCGCCACACTCAGTCGGTGTCGTTGACCACTTAGCCATCGAGCACGGTAGTACTGTGCTATTAAAAACCCAAATTAACAATCAGGAAAATTCAAATGTACCTAACCGTGTGCATCATATTACCGTTTATAGACTCTTATTTGTGAAACGCACAGGAGTGTAGTTATTTCAGGTGCGTTTACAATACAATATCTTTGCTTGTTGCACGCATTAATTAACTTGGGCGACACCGATGACTTTCACACATGCGCATTCGGCAGGCGTAATACGACGATTCTCTGCGCATGTGTGAGTTCATAAACCTTCACCAACGTGTCCAGGTGGTTTTATGCATAAAGCGTAATTAGACATACCAGGCCGTACATCTTACTGAATGGAACAAAGATCTTAACCCTGGGATCGGAGTGAGGTATGACCCAGTATAAAAGGCAATCTTTCGGGGCATTACTTCCTCTTTCAAGGGGAGGGGGGACATTAGTTTATTAATACTATTACTGACATAAATCATTAAAAAGGAAATATAGCTGTGAAATGAACAAACCAAAAACTGGTAAACGTTAAAGGTCGCGGCTGAAGAAAAACATGCATGTAAAATTGAGAAAAATACGATTGAAATGTCCCAATATCATACCGAAACAAAACAAAATGGCGATTAAATGTTGAATTTTGTGAAATACGTTGTGTTGAAAGGCTGTGGCAATGCAGTCTTGTAGAAAAACACCGTTGGGTACGAGACAAAGTAAGTAAAAGAAATGATGACAATATTGAAAAGATTTCAATAATGTTCAATTATAAAACATTTATTTACCAACATAATGTGTCGTACCAGGATGATAATCTGATATTAAGTTCGCAAATTTTCAAGGTATACCTCATGTTCAGAAGGAAGAAAAAAGGGGCGCTTCTACATTATCAGGTCGAAGTTTCGGAAATCGTAATACTGAATTTCACATGAAAACAATGGTATCTAGGTATTCCCCGTATTTTTTTAAGAGGATTATATCCCCAAATTACGAAAATCGATAAGGTAGAAAAATATTTATTAAAGAAAATAAAAATAGAATTTGATTAAAAAGATTGTAAGATGCAATGAGAGTTCAAAAGGGAGGTAATTTTCCGTTTCGATTTTAACAAGATGACCGCAATTTTTCACCTGCTACCACGATTAAAGTTTTTTTTTTTAATAATTCAGTAATATTCAGGTAATTTCGACTGCATAATTTGGAAGCTACCATAGTAACTTATTTGAATTGACAAAAAAATCAGTTGAAACCATTGTTTTTTATCTGAAAACTCCATTTATCGGCTACAAAATCTCGTCCGAATAGTGTAGAAACGCCGTACAATGAGTCAAAATCCACATTACTATCCTGGTAGGTCACTAGGTATCCCCAAAATAATGTGAAAAACGGAGCGCATGTTCCCGTGATGTCAGACTTGTGTTAACTATACGAACTATGTAAAGGCAGAAGCGACTTAATGATTTTTTAAAACCTTTGTTTATCTTCAAACTGCAATTAATATTCATTTTGTTAGGTTTTAAGATTTACACAGTTTAATGATTAATAATATTATAAACATTTGTATATTAAATATGAAATACGGTTTTACTAGCTGTTCTTTTCGTTACTTCTGTAATTCTGTGGTGAATTTTTGCAGTCCCTATAGGTTACTTAGTACAAAATTGTAAGAAAAACTGTCACCATTTATATTTGTTATAAAGTACTATGTAAAACTACACCAGTCGGGGATTTTTTCCCCTCGTCGCCAAAGCCAACAGTCTAGACAATTTTTTAACATGGCCTTTCCCTGTGCA
Organism: Euprymna scolopes; assembly: GCF_053919585.1. Lineage (NCBI taxonomy): Eukaryota > Metazoa > Mollusca > Cephalopoda > Sepiida > Sepiolidae > Euprymna > Euprymna scolopes. The sequence goes on from NC_136506.1 coordinate 74,233,001, forward strand.
GTTCTAGGAGGTGCACTCTCTGAGATTTTGCCTTTTCGCTTTGAGAAAGGGTTAGGCTATTGCTAATTGCCTGGGGCGCTACTACCGGGGAATGCCAGCGGGTTGCTCGGGCATTTTTGTCAGACTAAAGTGCTCTTCCTCCTCTGTGGCATTCGCTCTTCAATCCCGCTTTCCTACCCTTGTGTCACATCTTTCAGCCGCGGGAGGGAAATAACGACCTACTACGTAAAACTATCTAGCGTTGCCCGGGATACAGTACACTCGTTTTATTCTTTATTGTTGTATAGTGTTGCTAACATAGCCCAGCAATAACAGATAGAAATTGGCTAGTCAAAATCAAATTTTAATATATCAGCTTAACAGCATAAATGCTATTTAGGTCCAACTTTTAACTTGTCACAAAATAACGTTTTGTGCTAGATATCGTTTTGTTTAATAAATACCGAAACATTATTTGAAATTGGATAACTCTGATTTTTTGTGATTTAAAAAGGGTGTCAATCTTCTAGTGGAGTCCAGTATATGGGCCGCGTCTGTGAATTCCATTTCGTTAAGCATTACCACCAGCATATTTATCTTCGAGGTCATAAGGGATTTAAAAATATAACGGCAAAGAGGTAATTAGGCTCTTCTCTTGCATCGTTAAAATAAATTCCAACAAAATATCTCCCCTCTCCACCTCATCCCGGCCCATCGACTACCCGACTCCAGCACCCTCACCCCGCGACGTCCGGTATCCCGGACGACGAGCAGGGCAGTTTTTAAAGTTAGTCGAATTGCCCAGCAGTTTTTCAGTGCACGCGCACTGAGGTTGTTTCAACTCCCGCCTACGCACCCACGCACCCACTCACCCGGTCGGCTGTAAAACGCGGTAACTCGATCGACGCACTGTCGACTGAAAAAAGAGACCCCTCTCTCTCTCTCTCTCTCTCTCTCTCTCTCTCTCTCTCTCTCTCTCTCTCTCTCTCTCTCTCTTAAACACACACACACACGCATGCGCGCACTTTTTCTCTCAGTCTTTCTTTGCTATCTTACCTTGTTTTCCCTTTTCTTTTCTATATGTTTTTATTTCTTTCTTCTCTCTGTAACTTCTTTCAACTTTTCATCGTTTTCAGAAGGTACCCATTATCTGCAGTGTCAGAAAAGGCATCAACCCTTCCTTTAGACATGTTTTGTAGCATAATATTGACAAGCAACATTTTAGTCGTTTTAGTAGCTTGTTTTTCATGAGCTCTCTCGAATAGCTTACCAAGAAGAAAAATCCAAATCATTTTTAAATAAGAGCCTTTTTGCACACACGCATACTCACAGCCAATTACAACAGGTACTTGCTGACAGATTCGCGATTTTACGGATTGTACTATGTGCCCTGTCTTGTCTGTTTGACGGGGGTATTTTATATATTTTTTTTAATTTATTTTTATTTATATTTTTCTTTCTTTATTTCTTTATTTATTTATTATTTATTTTTTATTTTATTTTTTTTTTTTTTGTAACATCACGATCATGCGTGAACATCCTGAAAACTTGCCCGAAAGAAACAAAACAAACAATTATTTTAAAAAAAAAATTAGAGTGGGAGATCAGTTTCACATATAAATTTAACGTGAATTGATCCTTCGTTTAAGGTTAATTCTAGCGTTTTAGGACAGTTAAGCAATTTTTGTTTTCTATGGAACATAAATTATGTGAAGATTATTGGTAGGAACCAACTTTTTTTAGGCAATTTGGTTAGGACAACAGCATATTCTTTTTATTGTTTTGAATCTCGAGTGTGTATCCGTTGCTATCTTATATGCTTTTATTTAGAGTGATGTGATTCTCGGTTGATTAACTGTGTCTAACTGTGTCGGATATATACTCGAGATTCAAAACGATGAAAAGAATATGCTGTTGTCATAGCCCTAGTGATTACATGTGGTTTTATGACTTTAAAAGTCGGACAGAGTAAAAATGTAGGTAAGAGCTATAAAACGGTTGCACAGTCCAGAAATGTGGTATCATTTTATGTTAAATATATATACGAAACTGATCCCCCACTTTTAATTCTAAGTATTTTTTTTTCATGGTATCCATACATATTTCCTGGAAAAATAAATAGAATCTAATATTTTTATCTATTTATTATTCATATTTATTATAGGTACGAAAATGAAGTACTCTTGCCACATATGGGCATGAGCTGCTCGGCGCGCCCTATCCAGCTTTGATAGAGTTCAAAACCGGCTTCGAAACCTAGTGGGTGATACCCTTTTCTCTTCCCTGCAACCTCTTTCTCACAGAAGAGATGTTGTGAGGCTCTCTGCTCTATCGTTATTTTCATGGCAAGTGCTCGACTGAACTTTGATTCTGGCTTGCCAAACTTTCACAAAAACTACTCGACTAGCTACAACCACTATATACGATTTCCCCTAATCTCCAACTGTTCCTAAATCTAAATGCAGATTCCATGAACAAAGCTTCTGTCCCAGAAGTGTCCGCCTGTGGAACACTGTTCCGCTGGTCTGCTTCCCGGTTGAATACAACATAGTAGCCTTCAAATCTAATGTAAACAAGTTCTTGTTGAGCCGTCCCCCATAAATAATCAAATTCTACACAATTTACACCATTATCGATTACTACACTACCACCTTACATTCATTAACACTTATCCTCGAGTGGCCGTCGACCTTATATATGTGATGACTCCCAAGTAAAAAAGAATAGCTAAGAATGTTAATCTCCAAATTGAACACAAGAAGTGTTAGATACCCCCCACATTAAAAACCGGCAAGAGAACAAATAGATACAGTGTAACCCGGATATAAAAAAAAAAACGGATATAAGAGAGATTCTATCTGGTCTCAAATTAGAGCCTGTGTTACTGTACAGGGAGACCCGGATGTAAGAACCCCGGATATAAATGTAACCCGGATATAAGAGAACTGTATGCCCGCAAAAGAAATATCTTATATCCGGGTTACACCGTATATACAAACAGATAGAGATATATTGCGGCACATATATACATCCAGGCAAAACAAAAGCTATATCTATCTATCTATCTATCTATCTATCTATCTATCTATCTATCTATCTATCTGTCATTAATGATCCTCACTTTAGTCTTAATCACATGTTGAAATGTTCTATTTAGTGTTTAATCCCTGTGTTGATGAAGAGACTTTGTTTCAATAAAAAAAAAAACTTATATCAGCTTAGAAACGATCGTACACGAATTGATTGTTGATGTTAGATTCTTAAATCCCAAGTAAATGATTTTTCCATAAATTATATAACTTTATAGGTTATATATACGCGCGCGCACGCGCGCGCGTGTGTGTGTGTGTGTGTGTGTGTGTGTGTGTGTGTGTGTGTGTGTGTGTGTGGCTTAATTGCCATATATATTTTCAAAACCTACTACATAGAGCGAGAGAGTGTGATAGAAGGTTGAGAGGGATATAAAGAGATGATGTATAAATAGATATAACCACACGCACGATAGATAGATAGATAGATAGATAGATAGATAGATAATCGTGTTAAGAAGAATTTGTCATAAATCGACTTCCCCGAATCTGCCCATGGAGCGTCTTTTTTGTTTGTTTGTTTTTGTTTTGTTTTTTGTTTTGTTTTTTTTGTTTTTTTTTTAGCTGAGCCATCTGGCAAAAAACGGCTTCATAAAGAGGCAAATACCAAACACACACCAGTCTTACTTTATTTTCTTGTCTAAAAATGCGAAACTGTTTTTATTCGGCTGATAACGAACACACGAACACACGAACACACGCACACACGGACACACGAACACACGCAGATAGATAGATAGATAGATAGATAGATAGATAGATAGATAGATAGATAGATAGATACTGTTGCTATATATTAGTGGCCTGGTAAGGCCACAGGGGAGACAACCAAGCTAATCAAAATTCATTCCAAAACACCAAAACTGAAGCTAGCCTGCCAGGACACTATATATACAAATGTAGGCAAATTTGAGCATATTTATTGGCTTGAAAATATAGGTTCATTTTTACCAATTGGCATAAAATTTTAACCATAAAATAGTATTATAATTTTCAAAAATCCTGCAAATTTTCATTCAATTCATGAAAATTTGCAGGATTTTTGAAGACTATAATACTATTCTAGGTAAAGTAAATAGGGACAGATTAGTGCTTATGTAAAATAGGAGCAGATTACATAAGCGGCAATATGTTTCTATTTACTTTGCCTCTCCACGAGGGCAGAGTTAGACACCAGGGTCGTTTTTTAATGTGGAAAAAGGGACAAAAATTTAAAAAATTGCCTTAGTCGGAAAGGATTTCTCCTCCACTAACTTAGAACAAGAAATTGAAGTGTAGCACCAGAATCGATATTAATATGTTGCTACACAGTGATGAGTATGTTTCGGTCAGCTAGTTACTAGCAACTAGAGACCTCTTCAGGCGATCCAGCTTATATGAAAGCAAAGATTTCAAACTTGTCTTTATATATATATATATATATATATATATATATATATATATATATATATATATATATATATATATATATATAGTAATTTTTAAATATAAATAGTAATTTATAAAATATATATGGCGATTAAGCTACACTGAATATTCGGCGTTTCATCCACTCTAGGACTCCTCAGGCTTATGCGCGAATTCTGTGGTTGTTTATCGTTTTTATATAATGTCTACTATTATTGCAACGTGATCGGCATTTCTGAATGGGTTATGAGCATTCGTTACATAATCCTTGAGAACTGAGGTAAGAAATAGATCTAAAAGTTAGGCTTGCTGATCCTATCGAGATGGGAGATGGGTCAGGAACGTGACTGTCTGTGATAGGAAATGGGATATAGAAAAGCTGCTACCAGCTGCGTTTTTGTAAGTAGGGAAATCAAGCCAATTACTGTGGTTGGCATTAAAATCACCAAACACATGCACTTGGGCACTAGTGTCTAGGGAGAGTGCTGCATTTATACTATCAGCGACTTGGTTGATAAGAATACAGTCCTGGATCGAGGGAGAACGGTATAAGTATCTAATGCTATGTTGCAGGTTTAGTCTAAAGCACATGAAGGCCTGATCGTTTAATTCTAGTTTGGATTCTCTAGTCAAGGTTGTGTTTCGAATATAAATTCCAAGTCCGTGCATAAAAACGATAAACAACCACAGAATTCGCGCATAAGCCTGAGGAGTCCTAGAGTGGATTAAACGCCGAATATTCAGTGTAGCTTAATCGCCATATATATATTTTATAAATTACTAACTAACTCTACCTACGTATTGAGCACTTTTGAAGTAAATACTGAAATTTTACGCATAAATCTATACTTTCGTATATTAATTTTATGTGAGTAAATTAAGTAGTTATATATATATATATATATATATATATATATATATATATATATATATATATATATATATATATATATACCCAAAACCTTTGACCTTGATGGAAGGGAGACTAAAACTTGCTGCTATACCACCTTTTTTTGGTAATTATATAAGTTCCAAATCTCAGCGACTATTGATCAGAATTTAACAAATGAAGGCTCGTTGGAAAGGTAATAACCTCAATTGTGTAGTGGGCTATGTGACATTTTCCCCTAACGTCGTATATTTAGGAAATCATCCATCATACAGAACGTATTTTTGGCACTATTTGACAGCCATAAAATGTTCCAATTGTAGTCATTTGTTTTCCTAGTTTTGCATATGAATTACAAAATATCTGATATTTCCCCAAAACGGACGGGGAGACTAAAACTTGCTGCTATAGCTTCAAATGATCTTAAATGACAGCAAGGGGAGACTTGATTCCAAATAATTCTTATATGTTATTCTTCCGTCTTTAGTTTTTATACATAAAGTAAATTTCACAATGTATAAAGATTATTTGATACTGGAGATATTTTCATAATCGTACCCTATTTCCAAAAGTGAGGTGAGGTAACATATGAGAAATATTTGGAATCAAGTCTCCCCCTTGCTGTTATTTCAGATCATTTGAAAACATAGCAGCAAGTTTTAGTCTCCTCTCCATCAAGGCAAGAGGTTTTGGGGAAATATGTATAGAAATGCATATTAGCGCCTGGCAACGCCACAGGGAAGAGAACCTAAGCAGCAAAACTGAAGCTGGCCTGCATGACACAAATATAGGCAAATTTGGGCATATTTTATTGGAGAAACTACAGTGGAGCATTTATTTTAAAATAATATAGCAGGGATAAGATCGGGCCGATATGCTTTCGAGGTGTCTAGGTTTTTATGGCATTACGAACAGGGGAAGAGGTGATTTTCAGATCATCGAGTGTGGCTTCTGTTCGCAAAGAGAAATTAGAGAGAGGGTTGTAAGTTGGGAGTTGAATCTAAAGTGGAGTTGGAGACAAAATGTCGGACAAGCAAATTTGCCTATTGGTTGCCGTGCAGACAATCACATGATTGTTAATGGAGGAATTGTTGATTGACCATTATTTAGTACGCTGTTATAAATTTTTCAGAAATCGCGAATCCCTAATTTCTGCGACTCGATATGTTTTCTAGTGACTTCGGAATACTTTCTCTTGCCTGCGACTACTTCTCTCTTACATTTATCTCTAACTTCTATAAACTTTTTCTATTTCTATTTGACTTACGTTTGAAAAGTCTGCGGAATGCAGCTTCATAATCAGAAGCGAACCATTGTAGAGAGCATGGCTTGCTAAAGAACTCCCGTGTGGGAACGTGCGCTTCAATTGCTGCTTTGGACCTTTCAGTAACCTCATTTGCACACTGTTCCGCAGGAAGAGAAAATATACTACACCGCCGAGCATCTGGGACGTGATCTCTTTTGGCTTCGCAGTCAAAGTTCTTATAGTAATTTGTCGTTTGAGTAATGGCTCATCAATTTGGAGGTCGATATTTTAGGGTAATGTCTACTATTATTGCAACGTGATCGGCATTTCTGAATGGGTTATGGGCATTCGTTACATAATCCTTGAGAACTGAGGTAAGAAATAGATCTAAAAGTTAGGCTTGCTGATCCTATCGAGATGGGAGATGGGTCGGGAACGTGACTGTCTGTGATAGGAAATGGGATATAGAAAAGTTGCTACCAGCTGCGTTTTTGTAAGTAGGGAAATCAAGCCAATTACTGTGGTTGGCATTAAAATCACCAAACACATGCACTTGGGCACTAGTGTCTAGGGAGAGTGCTGCATTTATACTATCAGCGACTTGGTTGATAAGAGTACAGTCCTGGATCGAGAAAATATAAGTATCTAACGCTATGTTGCAGGTTTAGTCTAAAGCACATGGAGGCCTGATCGTTTAATTCTAGTTTTGATTCTCTAGTCAAGGTTGTGTTTTGTAATATCAACTCCAAGTCCGTGCATATGTCTGTCTGATTCCTTACGGCAAAGTGGAAGATGATCAGACATGTTAAAGTGGTTAGAGAGATTGGGAGAGTGTAGGTTAGTTTCACTTAGCGCTAAGATATCCGAGGAGTTTTCTAGGAGAAATGATTCTATATCATCTAAGTTAGTTTTAAGTCCGTGGATTAGTGAATGCAAGCCTCAAGGGAGGAGGCGATTTGGTTTTGTTAGAGTTTGCGTGTGGTTTAATTGTAATTTTTGATTGAGTCATCATTCTATTTATTAGTTTCAGTTTATCGGTGAGAGGTGCTGGGCAAATTGTATGTCCATAATATGAACACGCAACGAATAAACAAGTAAATGAATAAATAAGTAAATAAATAATGAATAGATAAATTCAGTAAATAGATACATAATTAAATAGAGAGATAAATAAAAAAAATGAATAAATAAATAATGGAGATCTGATGGGACGAGAAATGGCAGTGGAACGAGAAATGGCAGTCCAGCGTGTAGACAAAGAAAAAGATAGAGGGTTGACATCAGTAAAGCTGCGCGCACATGTTGGTACTTGTCCACGTGGAAATGTCTTCAGGCCACTAGCTGTGGACGCGAACTTGTCTGGTTGATGGACCAAAGCAAAAGGGAAAAAAGAGTGAAAAAGTCCATCCAGTTCATGGAGAGAGAAAAAGAGAGAAAGAGAAAATCAATAAATAATGGAGATCTGATGGGACGATTCTAATATTTTTCCTGATTCCGATACAATTACCGATTCCGATTCTTTTTAAATCTCTATATATTTAACTATAGAGTTGTTATTTTCCCCGATTTCTGTATAAAAAAAAAAGGTGTTAAATATGCAGATATTTTCGTAAACGGAAAATTACATTTGTGGTGGATGATCTATTGATTTTAGCTTTACTTGCATTTTAAAATCGATAAACATTTATTATTTTATCATTATTACTAGCATTGGAAGATTTTGCTTTAAACTAAATCAAATAAAAAAGACAATTATATGAATCGATTTGGAATCCGGAAATGGGCACCAATTTTCGATTCCGATACCGATTCCGATACACCCAAATTTGTCGATTTTTCCGATTTCCGATTCCCGATTCTGATTAACAAGGCAGCCTGGCAGCGGTCCCCAAGCATCTAAACTGGAGAAGGGTTCCATCCAATCATCAATCCAAGTCGATTTAGTCTTAAAGCGTGTCTTTGTAAGTAAATGTGGAGAATCCCGTCGCCATACTCCTTTAGCAACGGCAAGAATCAGTAGCAGTCACAAAGAAGGTTGTCGAAGGCGTGGACGCAACTGCGCTCAGCTACTAAAGTATTCCCACAAAGACTCGCCGGCGATAAACTTACACACATAATATCACGCAAATATTCTCACGCAGATAAAACAAAGACAAACATACACACACTGCCTTACACAAATAATTTTCTTAAAAGCTGTACGAGCCCGTCCTAATCTCGCACAAAAAACACACGTTCACATTTCAAGCCACTTTTCTTGTCATACACATACGCGCACACAAACATACGCGCGCGCACGTACACGCACGTACACACACATGCATATATTCACGTTCGCGTACATACACTCACATTCACGTGCATATACACACAGGCTAACGTACACACATGTACTCACATATACGCACACGTACGCACACATGGGCAACGTCACTTCCCCTTTGAAGGAAATCCACACATGCGCAAAAGACCACCGGAAACAACTATAAAAGCAAGAGACAAGCTGTTTCCTTCCTTTTTTTGACTCGCCTTCCAAGCTGAGCAGTCGACGGACCAACGGGCCCGTTTCGGGGCGCGCGCACCCGCGCGTATCACGTCACCTGCTACTATGCCTGGGGCAAGAGCCAACAGACAGTACGTACACTTTACACGCTTTCTATCTCCATGGCCTGGATTGATTTTCTCTTTCTCTCTTTTTCTCTCACCATGAACTGGATTGACTTTCTCACTCTTTTTCCCCTTTTGCTTTGGTCCATCAACCAGACAAGTTCGCGTCCACAGCTAATGGCCTGAAGACATTTCCACGTGGACAAGTACCAACATGTGCGCGCAGCTTTACTGATGTCAACCCTCTACCTTTTTCTTTGTCTACACGCTGGACTGCCATTTCTCGTTCCACTACATTACTCACTCCTCTTTCCACGCGCGGACATGAACACGAGTTACACCTAAAACATTCATTTTTCAACAGAAAATAAACGACATGTTTATTTTATCCAGCAATTGATTTTTGTTTCCTTCTTTCCATTCGTTTCATTATTTTCTTTTGTGTCAAGTTAGGATATTTATATCCTGGCCCGCAACAAAGCAAAGTAAAAAAAAAAAAAAAAAAAAAAAAAATTTTTTTTTTTCACATACTTGATTACTGTTGCGTGCCACTTTCTGAATTCCGACAGGTTTCAAGAGAAACTCATTCAATTGCTTTCTTTTCATTTTACGGTGTTACGATAAATAGCTGTCATAATTGATACCAAAATTTCCAGTGCCGAGATGACACACTGCTGGCAATTGGCGTTTTTAATACTTATTCAATAGCAAGAGAAAAAAAAGTACAAAACAGCGTCAAAGTTTTGGAAAGAAAAGCAGAAAGAAAGTTTAAGGTTTTACTACTTGTGTACGATAAATTTTAAGGCATGACAAATGTAATGTGTATGTTACACTTAAAGCATATCGTTACATTTCAATCATTCGGACCCGCACGTTGTCTAGTACCGTCTCAAACAAACAAGGAACAACATAAAAAATACAACTCAGCATTGTTTTTATTATTATTTTAGCAAAAAAATAAAAAGCATTTATTCTAGTAATTTCCAACAACGCACTTCACTGTGTTTCAAAATATTACTCGTGCGTCGCAAATGTCTGTTAGGACGCCCTTTTACGCAAGTATCTTTTTCGTCAACCTGCCTTTCCCCTTTTTCCACCACGTGGCGCGTTTTCTCTCTCGCCGCGTTCGAGTCAAAACACGTTTGATCGCTTCTCTTGCTTGACCACGTGCTGTCCTTTTTTTCCCCCGCGTAATGTCAGCGCGTGCATACTTGTCAATTTACATACGTACTTTAAATGCGGTCGCTGCTGCTTTTCTTGTTACAATAAAATTGCATAACTTCGTCACACAAATGCTCAAATTGATTCTCTATTCGTGTGATATTTAGGCACGTCATTCGAGCAACTTGGGATTCTTATATTAATAAACACAAAAACCAACTGATTTTAATTTAGATGCATTGCCATGCTGTTTTTTTGTTTTAATTTTTACTTCAAAATTCTAAAATCAATCATTAAAAGGTAATCACTAAATAAATTTATTAATCAATTTTATTGAAAACTCCGCTATCGTTTATCAAGAATCTTTTTAATTTCATTTTTTGTTGGTTGTTTTTCGGAGGGAGATATAGTTTTTACCCCCCCCCCCACCCCCACTCTCTCTCTAAATTATATTTTTAAAAATATTAAAATTTATCATTTTCTTTTTAAAACCAAATCTCCCTCAGTAATTTCTTTAATTTTCTATTTTTTAGCGATTATCAAGACCCCTAAGATGTGATATACCGGACATTATTTCTCGTTCTCACGTAACAAACACTCGACATGTTTTTTGTTTGTTTTCTGTGTTTTTTTTTCTTTACCGAATAAACGATTCCAAATAAATTAAACAACATAGTCGGCGAGGTAGAAAAATCGATTTTACCCTTTTATAAACAACAGTAAATAAGTAAATTCTTTTTATATTAATATAAAAAAAAAATGCGGTCTCGTTTATGAACATAATAAACGCTTTAAAATAAGTGAAACCACTAAGAACTTAACCAGTTAGGTAGAACACGGACATTTAGAAAATCGATTTTATTTTAAAAAAACAAAAACATTAAACAAGAAGAAATATTTTAAAAAATATTATGGGGGCTATAGTCTATTTTAAAAAACAATATCTCCTTCAAGAACGATCATAAAATGTGTTTTCAATCGATATTTATTCAATAAGGGACGAGTTTTCCTACCTAGCGAAAGGGGACGAGTTTTCCGGGGTCGAGTTTTCCGGAGACGAGTTTTCCCGAGACGAGTTTTTCCGAGACGAGTTTTCCCGGGACGAGTTTTCCTAAATTCGTTTTTTTTTGGGGGGGTACGTTAAAAATATTTGTAAAAACTAATCAATCAGTTTGTGCGATTAAAATTGTGTTGAGTTTTTTTAATTATTATTTTTTTTTTTTTTGCGTTTAACGTATGAAAATCAAAACAAAACTAAAATTTTTTGCTTTATTCCCCCTCAGCATTTTACAAATTTTAGTTGTATTTTCGATTGCAAGTTAGAATCGTTTTCAAACAAACAAAAAAACGCGTTTACGATGTAAACTATTTAAAAGTCTTTTATATATTCTGTAATTGGCAGTTTATATATATACTAGCATTTCAGCCCGGCGTTGCCCGGGTGTTTGGAAGTGTATGTAAAGCAAAATAAAATAAAAAGCGGTCAATTTTTTTTAATTTGACCCCTATTATGACCCATTAACATTTATTGTTTTGGGCTCAAATAAAGTTATTCAGTTACATCCATGTCCATGGTACCTATATCTAAAATTTCAAGTGTTTAGACCCAAGATTTTCGGAAGAGTTTGGTAGAGTTCTCAAAGGTCAAATTGTTGAACTTTAACCCCTTAGTCGCAAAAATTCTGGCTGAACACCGATCACATAGATTTTCCCAAATCTCAGTAACCTGTACATCAAATTTCGAGTCTATAGACTAAACATTGACAGAGTTATTGCGAAAGGAAATGTACACAGACAGACAGACAGACAGACAGACACACACACACACACACACACACACACACGTTCACTTTTATAGATATACTAGCATGGGTGCCCGGCGTTTCCCGGGTATTTGGAGATGTATGTTGAGCAAAAAAAAAC
>NC_136506.1:74250301-74345301 GCF_053919585.1 Euprymna scolopes
GAGACAGAAGCAGATAATTAATTCACCTCTCTCTCTCTCTCTCTCTCTCTCTCTCTCTCTCTCTCTCTTTCTCTCCCCCCTCTCTCTCTCTCTTTCTCTCTCTCCCTCTCTCTCTCCTAAATTATATCTTTCCGTTTCAATGATTTAAAGCAACAAATTCCAAACTTTCAAATTGTACAGGGTGTCCAAAAAGTAACTGAAGGATTGAAAATCTGTGTTATTTTATTATTAATCAGTTTTTCGTTTTCTTTATTTCGGATATTTTGCAGATAATATTTTGGAAATTAATTATGGATAAGTATCACATTGAACAACGTACGCAAGTTGTGAAATTTTTTATCAAAATCAAGGGTCAATTGTTTTGACACAAAGAGCAATGTCAAATGGCCACCATGATCGCCAGACTTGCCCAGCTCCGATTTTTTCTTGTGGGGATATCTTATAGAAAGAGTCTATGTTAACAAACCCCAAATCGTGCAAGAATTGATGGAAAACATCAGGAACGAAATAAAGGAATTAAATTGTAATCCAGATATTCTGCAATCTGTCATGAATGTTTTGAAAAGAACACAAATATGCGAAGCTGAAAATGGGTAACATTTAAAAGACATTATTTTTTATATATAAAGATTGTTTAAATTTGGATTTTTTTTTTTTTTTTTTTTTCATAATGTCTTAGTTAGATTGTGCTAAAATTACAGAAAGATATCATAAAAAATAAAGAATCTATTTAAGTGCAAAGGCCTTCAGTGACATTTTGGACAACCTGTATTGTAAAAATCTTAATTCTTTAAATTTATTGGAAAAGCTGATGTCACAAAAAACTAACCAACGTAAACGTATCATTTCATTTATTCTGAAATCATCAAAGTGAAACCCAGCGGGTATTTTGAAAAATGAACTTTTTTTTTTTTTTACCAGAACATTAAACTTGACATTTTGACTAAGAACAAAGTGTAGTACTTGTTCTGATGCTGTACATCAATTTTGTCCTCGATTAGAAGTTCTTTGTGGCCTCTGGTATTTATGAAAGGGATTAGAAGTGGTGGGAAAGGATGCCATAAAGGCCACAACCAAGAATACATGAAATGAATAACGTTGGAAGTGGGTAGATTCTGACTCCACATAATTAAAGACAGACGAATTATGAAGGTTGAACCCCGACTTTCATGTAGACTAAAGAAATAATATTTCAGTTTGACATTTTTTTTTCACGCCAAATAAGGCACAGTTCCACTTTGATGTAGGGGCTACTATCTGGGACATAATTTGCAGGGATACTATGCAAAGAGTTAAGCAAGATGTTTGTTTACATTACACTTGAACTTATGCAAAAAAAGCTGTTTGACAATTTCGGAATGATTCAATGGATTGCCAAGCGTTGGTTAATCGCCAATTCTTTCAAGTGTGAAATCTGTAATTCGACACCCGCATTGAACTGTTATTCGCAGTCAATTGATGGTTGGAGATAGAAATGTTCAAAAGAGGGATACGAAAACGTTTTTATTTTTATTGTTGTTGTTGTTGCTTGTTTTTGTTTTTTTGTTTTTAGCAAAGCAAACTTTCCTTACGACCAACTATCTTTATAAGTGTCAGGATTTTTTTCCGTTTCAATTTTTACATAAAACTCGAACTCAGAAGCCATTTTCTCTCTAGTCCGTTGTGCCTACACATTACCACATTTTTATTTTTGTGCCACATTTTTATTTTTGCACCAATTTAGAATGCCATTCGGAGGAAGGGAGGAGCTGGATTTCTCCACATTAAAAACTGAACGTGCGTCTTATTTTGCCTTTGGCGGGGGTGTTTAAATACATGTTAAAATTAAGTTAAATATTAACTTGAACTGGTTTTAGAGTGATTTAAGCCACCTTTATTTTTGCTTTTAAAGTTTGGCCAACAGCTCTTAAAATTTTTAGTGATTTTAACTTAACATCCGGTCACATCTATCTGAACGTGAATTAAGATCATTTAGGATGATAAAGGGGTGCAAGTCCAGGGTTCAATCTAATTAAAATGCACACACACAAACACACACACACACACACACACACACACATTGCTGAACGCAAATATCGTATTCTAAAAATCACGTAAATTGATCAATTATATAGCTTCTCTCTTTTTCATTTTTCTTAAACTTTTTCTTCTAGGGGATGGGACATCCAACCAGATGTCTGACATTTACCCCTATTTTAGTGAGTCCAACCAAGAGATCTTTTCAGGATTCTAGCCGTCCCTTTCAGTGCAATCGTTTGTATTTCACTTGCACTTGGTTCACCGAGTAAGCTTGCTATGTACTGAAGTGATAGGCAAGTGCTTCTTTAATAAGCACTTTATGAGGGACATTTACGGCCACCGATAGTGTGGGTAGATCTGCCGACTCTGTCAACTGAATGGTTATAGGCTCGATCCAAAGTTGGGGAAAGGTGTTTGTCTAGTCACACTGATACAATGAAACAGTACTGTGTGTGACTATATATATATATATATATATATATATATATATATATATATATATATATATATATATATATATATATATATATATATATATAAAGAGAGAGTTAATGATTTTTACAGTATTCTTAGCGTAGTAATAGTAAACAATAGGCATTACAAGGCTGAATCTGATCTCGGTAGTTCGAATTGAGTTGCCTCACATTATTTATTCAACATGGCGGACCATGACACAACGTCTCGTTTCCTCATAAAATTTTATTTATTTAGTAAAAAAAAGAAAAAGAAAAGCAGTTTATCATTCTGCGCCATTTTTAGAATATGACATCGGATGTTGTAAAGATTTTTCTGTGCTATCTGTATTTTTTTTTAATTAGGTCGAACTCTGAACTTGCAGTTTGACATTTTTTTTTCACCCCAAATAAAGGATATGGGTGCAATAAGGTGGACGGATATATAGTTACACACACACACACACACACACACACACACACACACACACACACACACACAACGTGTTGTAGCCGTTCATTCTCAAAAGATAATTATCCGGGAAATTCTTTCTTTTATGAGAGAGGACTGTATTGTTACCGGTATCATATCAGATCCTCATGGGGAGGTGGTTTACCAGGTCGATTTAATCTGAGGTTGCATTTTGCTACTTAAAAGCAGTGGCTCTGAATGGGACAAAAATAAAAAATAAATTTCTCCAGTCGGGAAGGATTTCTCTCCTTTGATTATGGACAAAACCGATACTACAGTTAAAAATATTTATTTGCACAAAATATAAAGATTTGCATTCAGAACAAATTAGGCACAAGGCCATCAAAAGCGTGGATAAAATGGGTGCCGTTGGTCATTCTTGATAAAAAATGTTTTAAAAATAAATGTTTATCCTTCTCTTAACTAGAATCAGATACTATATTATGATCCTTTCGGTTATTGTACAAAATTCCCCCTAGAAAAATCTGTATTATGTACTCGTGACGAAACTAAAATATCATATTCTAAAAATCGCGTAAATTGATCAAATATTTTTTAGAAAGGAAATCAAATTTTATGAGTAACCGAAAAAAGCTATTTTTATTTTATTTATTTATTTATTTATTACATATGGGGTTACCACTTGCCAAGGCCAGGAGACCGCTCGAGGATAAGGGTTAATGAGTGTACAGTAGCCAATGGGACAATATTGTAGTAATCGTTAGTAGTGGAAATTTGGTAAATTAGATTACTTAAAGAGTGACTTATCAATAATTTGTTTACGTTGGACTTGAAAACAACTATATTGTAGTCAGTTGGCAAGCAGGCAAAAGGAACAGAGTTCCATAGGCATACAGCTCTAAGAAAGAAGCTTTGTTCATGGAATCCACGTTTAGGTTCAGGCACAGATAAAGAGTGGGGGAAATTATTGATAGTAGTTTCAACTAGACGAGTGTTTTCGTGAAAGTTTTGCAAAGGGGCGACCATTAATTGGAGCTAAGACGAGTATTGCCCGTCAGTTTAAAGACAAAGACAAGAAACAAAGGGAGATTACCCAACAATAATTCAAACTTGCGACATTTATGTTTCAATAAACTCCCATTTATCTCCTTAAAACTAAGACAGAAAATTGACCAAATAATTTCATTTTTATAAAAATGAAATTATTTGGTCAATTTTCTTTCTTTCTTTTAACTCTTTTTCAACACAAACAAGGCGTATTGTCATTTGGTCGTAAGAGCTACTATTTGGGGGCATGTCTTACAGCGGATAGTGGGGAGTTAAGTACTAAGTAGTGAGATATCTGTTCACATTACATTTAAACTTCTATGTGTCAGCACAACCAGCGAAGTAGGAAACAGTAAGGGAATTCCAAAGTTTTGCAGTCCGAAGGAAGAAACTATAAGAATAGAAGGCTTACAGGCGTTTCGGGACCTCCACGTGATTTTTAAAATTATGTACCTCATAGAGTTATTTATTTATTTTTGTTTTGTTTTTTTTAATGTGTGTGTGTGGAGGGGGTATGGACAAGAATCGGACCTTCTTTTTGGGAGAGCTGGACTTTTTTCTTTTAGCTTCGTGGGGAGGCAGCTAGAAAGGTAGGGGCGGGGGCAGACAGACACACAGGCAGATAGACAGACAGACAGACAGACAGACAGACGGACATGATCTAGAATATGTAAATGTGTTAGCGAGATAAATCAGGCGAGGCTAAATTGTCCGACCGAAGAGAAAATAGAGAGAAGAGAGAAAAAAAGAAGCAAAAAAAAAACATGGTTAGAAGAAAAAGTCGGATAGCTTGGCCTAATTATTTCAGCGCGCACTAAGTACTATTAGCTCTCTCTCTCTCTCTCTCTCTCTCTCTCTCTCTCTCTCTCTCTCTCTCTCTCTTTAACCCCATTCTCTCTCTTTCTCACTCTCTTTGTCTCTCCCATACTCTCTCTCTCTCTCTTTAACCCCATTCTCTCTCTTTCTCACTCTCTTTGTCTCTCCCATACTCTCTCTCTCTCTCTTTAACCCCATTCTCTCTCTTTCTCACTCTCTTTCTCTCTCCCATACTCTCTCACTTTTTCTCACTCTCTCTTTCTCTTTCCCCATTCTCTCTCTCTCTCCCCTTACTCTCTCTTTAACCCCATTCTCTCTCTTTCTCACTCTCTTTGTCTCTCCCATACTCTCTCTCTCTCTCTCTCTCTCTCTCTCTCTCTCTCTCTCTCTCTCTCTCTCTCTCTCTCTCTCTCTCTCTCTCTTAAATCGTTTTACTAAGCGAGTGTGCGCTGATCTACATATCACCAACAATAACAAACGCACGTTGAGGACATTCGCACTCAAAACGCTAGACACACCGACACATTAATCGCCTTTCTCCCCTCATCCCGCCACCACACCCACTACCACTACCACCTACCTACTACTCCTCTTCCTCTTCTCGCATAATGGCACGTGTGTTCGTTATTTGACCTCCGGTGTCTCGAGAAACAATGGATACCTTCTGAAGCGTATGCTCGCACACTGAGTAGTTTACAACAGTTAAACAACGGTTGAACAATCACAAACCGCACTTCTTTTCCGGACGTTACTCAAATCTAGTGGTCAGATGGACTTCCATGCAATCGGATATGGAATAAAATGAAAAGCAACAGGTGTAATTTCTAAGTTTTGCTGCTTTTAGATTAGTTGTACCACTACTGCTCGATTTCTGGTATTAACTGGGAGGTGACGGTGGTCAAGTGGTTAATAACACCGAATGACAACCTGGGTGTTCCAGGTTCAAATCCAATGTGTTTCACAAAAACACTTTCTCTTAGAAAACCTTGTTGGCAACCTTCATGTGGTGTCTCCCCGAAATAATCGATATCTTTCCAGAAAAAAAAAAATTCTGGCTTAGAAGAATATCGGGATAAACAATGCCAACAATAGAATCTTCGGATTCATACGGTGTGTCGTGATGATAACAGTTGAATAGATAGTGAACTTAGTTTAAAATGTAGTATCTGTTCTAAACTAGTCCAAGGGAGGAGAAATCCTCCTACACCGAGGCAGTTTTTATTTTTTGTTCTGATTCAGAGTGAGACGCGTTTTTTTTTTGTTGTTTTTTTTTTTTTTTTTTAAAAAAAAAGGCACTTCGGTTTCAACCAGAAATTAAATAAATCAATTTCGGCACTTGTGCACTACTGGGGCGGAACCACTTTTTTTATTTTCAGTTGGGACATGGGGAGAGTGCATAGCAGAGGCAGACAAATGTAATTTCAGGACCGAACTGGAAATAAATTTGTGTGTGTGTGTGTGTGTGTGTGTGTGTGTATTGTTGTTGTTGTGGTGGTGGTGGAGGAGGAGGAGGAGGAGGAGGAGGAGATTTTTTTTTAATTAATATAAGAAACTTATAATAACATAAATACTAGTGTTAGGACGATTAATCGGAATCGATATCGTTATCGGAATAATTTGAGTCTATTTTCCGATTCCAAAACCGATTTCTTAAATTATCATTATTATTTGATTTTGGTTTAAGAAGCATCTTCCACTGCTTGTGGCGATACTTAAATAATGAATATTTATTGATTTAAACTTCCAGTAAGACTAAAATCTCTAGATCACCTCCTCACAAGTGTGCTCTCACGTTTGAGAAAACATAGGCACATTTTAAGATGTATTTTTACAGTAATCAGGACAAAATAACAATTTTATATTTAAATATTTAGAGATTTATAAAGAACCAGGATCGGAATCGGTAATTGTATCGGAATTGGAAAAAAAAAATATTGGAATCGTTCCACAAAGTGCCTTCAATAAGTTTACAGCTTTTTTTATACAGGCATTTAAAATTATCATGGACTCTTAAAAAGTTAGCACGTTATTGCTATACATCTTATGAAATGACTGAACAATTTTTATGATTTCAGGGTCAAATGAACAGCTACAGCAGGAACTGGAATACACCCTACTAAAGCCTGATTGTCACAGCCGGTGAATTTCAGAAATGCAATCTGTACATAAGGACACTTTAGAAGAATGATATGCAATAAAAATCTGTTTTCAACTTGGAAAAAATGCCACAAACGTATGGAATGCTCCAGACTATTTTTGGTCCATCTTGCATGAATCGAACATTAGTTTTAAGTGGCATAAGAGATTGAAGGAAGGCAGGAGGTCTGTGGGAGATAATGAGAGGTGAGGGAGGAGTAAGGATGTCACAACACCAGAGTTGATTGGTCAGATAAAATATTTTATGGATAAGGGCCGCCGTGTGTCTATAGAGACAATAAGTGCACAGTTTGATGTCAGTGTGGGAACTGTACACATAATTATTTGCGAGGAACTGAAGATGCGGAAAATTTGCGTGAAGTTTGTCCTAACAGTGCTCATAGAAGATCACGGACTCTTTAAACAAGGTGGGCATCAAGACAATTCCTCAACCGCCCTATAGTACTGACTTTGCTCCCTGTGACTTTTGGTTATTTCCTAAGCTCAAGGAAAACCCTTGAGGCTGTCGTTATGAGACAATTGAGGGGTGAAAGTGGCTATGACGAGGATTATTGACATGCTCACACAAGTGGACTTCCACTGCTGGAAATGAAAAGGGGAAAACTGAAAGCAGCAGAGGGCACGGAACGGCTAAACCAAGAGGAGATGAGGGCACTGTGCGAACTTGATAACTATAAATATTTCGGAATTTCACTATCTCTCTATCCGTACATAAAACTAAACGTAAATTCCATGAACAAAGTTTCTTTCCTAGTACTGTTCATCTGTGGAACAATACACCGTAGAGCTGCTTCTCAGCCAACTATAACTTGGTCCTTTTCAAGTCCCATGTAAAGAAAATTTGTTAACTCGTCCTCTTAAATAGCTTAGCCTCGCCCAAGTTCCACCATTGCTGATCATTATTGAGTTGTCTCACCAACTACTTAATACTTATTAATCCTTATCCTTGAATGGCCTCCTGGCCTTGATAAGTGGTGACTTTCGTGTCAAATCAAACGAAATGAAAGGAAAAATTGGAAAAGAATGTGTTTAAAAAGCAAGAAAAATTATGTTATCTATATAAATAAAACAGTAGATGCATGTGTGTGTATATGTCTGTCTGTGCGTAAATATTTAGCCTATAGATTTTAAAACAACTGGTCATATAACAATAAAATTAACATGAAATAGTAATCATAAACCAAGGATGGTTTATAACGAGTAACATCTTTGTTTGGATGGATGACTAGCGCGTACAGACATATATAGGCAAGTTGAAATGCAAAATGTTCATTTCAACTTGCCGACATGTTTTCACTTCTTTCTGCGCATGCTCAAATTCAATTCACTTTTTCAAGTCGTTTGATATTAAATCTTTCTTACCTATCTCTCGATAAATACATCGGTAGAAGATGCAGCTGGGGCACTAAATGTTTGGGTTTCGATTCTAGCTGAAAGCACCCAAGTAATAAAAAAAAAACTTGAAATCACTACTATATACTGGGTAAAATAGAATATTCAACAGAGAATTGACTCTGTAATAACAAATACGAAATGTGCATGAATTAAGATATATTTAAGCGTATTTGACGACCCGGCGAGCACCCATTCCGTCAGTATAGTACGAATCTAATCACAGGAATTAAAACCTATTAGGTATCGAGTCAGCTATTCCGGTTCATTCATATGCTCGACAAAAAATAAACTGAAGCATCTTAACCTATTTTGTACAGCGTAGAATAGATTCCCTAGAATTTATCTCTCTTTGCTCGACCTTTTTTTCTTAGGGGTTTCTTTCAGACTCGTCACCGGCAGAGAGTTCAATTGCTCGTCCCTGCTCTGTTAGCTGCCTTCATTGCGGTAGACCATAGGCTGAAATTGAAAGATGAAAAAAAATCCTAAAGTCCTTCCATTTCTGGACCGAAACTATAAATGTGCGTGCCTAGAATGGAAGGATTTAAGGATTTTTTTTTTTTTCTTTTTTCACTCGCATGTGGTCTGTAATCGTTTTTCTTCTACATTTTTCCTACGAAATCCTGATGATGTCTCCTGATGATAGGGATGAAACGTTGATTACTATTTTATTAATTCTCGGTTTTCCTTCTCAAATAACATAACGTCAACCATCGCTTGTATTTTTATTTTTACTCATATATATAGGTTTGTGGATGACTATCTCTCTCTCTCTCTCTCTCTCTATATATATATATATATATATATATATATATATATATATATATATATATATATATGTATGTATAGATAGATAGATAGATAGATAGATAGATAGATAGATAGATAGATAGAAATAGTCATCCACAAACGTACTGTTTCGCTGTATCACAGCATTTCAATGCGGATAGACTAGGATCCATAGTGATCAAGGAATTTAACCTATAACCATCTAGTTGATAGTTGGCAGTTCTATTCTCATATATATATATATATATATATATATATATATATATATATATATATATATATATATATATATATATATACACACACACAAACACTCACAGGGAAGGGAAAGAGAGAGAGATGTGAATATATATAGATATATAGAGAGAAATTAATAGATACATATGCACACACATATACGGACACACACACACACACATATAACAATAGATATGTAGATAGGTAGGTGGTTGATAGATAGATAGATAGATAGATAGATAGATAGATAGATAGATAGATAGATAGATAGATGTGAACATAGGCGTACACGCACCGAGATATACGTATAAGGTAGGTAAGTGTGTTCCTGTTGCTTCCGATATTTAAGAAAGAGAAAAAAAAAACGTCTGGAATTTTCCACCCCTGCGCACTTGGCTGCGGCCTAAATCTGACACTGCAGACTCACATACCAAAATCACGTGACCTACCAATGAGAAGGGTTCTGTTTGTTTGTGTGCAACTTTCTATTTTTAGGGGAAACAAAAACAAACAACACTCAAATGTTTCTCTCTTTCTCACTTGTTGAATACGACGCCATCTTTAAACCGGTCTATGCAGAGAGATACGACCACTGCTATTCCAGCGACATACACAAACAATAACGAGTCATCGCAAGTTAGTTGCGTCCATTCAATCAACGCTGTGCAAACGATATGAAAAGAACAACAGACAAGCCACCTTTTAAAGACGTGTAGACGCATTTGGATATTCAATTTCTAAATTTTGGCGGAGTATTGAGACCCACAAACAAATTATTTGAATGCCATTTCTATCTAGAGAGTGACTGACCAATAAATATGTTTATTTTTTGTTGTTGTTATTTTAACGTAGCATGCAAGCAAATGTTATTTCAAACTTAAAGGTGACAGACAAACAGGTAAATGTGTAATTTAACGGCGTAAATTATTTGACAAACAAAAAATTATAAAAACTAATTATTTTTTTACATAAAACACATTACAAAGGTTGTAATAAAACCAGAAATATTCATTTTTATTGCATTTTCATCATTTTTATTTGACTAAATGTACGATATTCAAGGTCGTCATATTGCTTTTAAAATTTGGCTTTTTTATGGTTTAACAGATTGGCTTTTTTAATGCCAAATTTAGCCATTTTTTACACTCTTTAATTACAAAAAAATTATGGCGGCCAAAAACATGGTTCCATAAAAGAGCGTAAAAAAGGGCTAAATTTGCCTTTAAAAAGGCCAATCTGTCAAATCTTAGAAAGGCCAAATTTGAAAAGCAATATGGCGACCTCGAATATCGTACATTTAGTATAATAAAAATTATGAAAAAAAATAATAAAAATTACATTTTTTTCTGTTTTTATTTCGCCTTTAGGATCTAATAATGTGTTTTATATAAAAAAAAATCATTTTTTTGTCCGTCAAATAATATACGCCGACCAACAAATGTTATTCCTAGCTAAAACTGACAAACCTACAAATATGTAACTTACAAATAATCAACTATGTCATTTATAACTTAAGCGTGACAGACCAATAAATACGTTACTTCTAACTTACACGTGGCGGACTAACAAATATATTATTCATAATTTAATCGTGATAGGCCAACAAATATTATATTTCAAACTTAAACATAACAAAACAACAAATATTTTCTAAGCGTTACAGACAAACAAATATGTCATTTCTGACTTATGCATGACAGACCAAGAAACATGCCTTACGCGCCAACAGATATGCTATTTCAAATTAAATGTGATAGACCAACATATGCGGAATTTATAACTTAAGCTTTACAGATGAACAAATATTAATATTTTACTAACGGGACCTGTGGAAAGTCCACAAGGGACTCATTCATATGTAATATATTGATGTTGGCATTCTGTAGATGCTCGGTGTAAATGGAGACGCTTTAGTTCCTTCAGGCATAATCGAAACCGAAATCAAAACTTATGAAGAATTCTTGATAAAATTAATTATAAAAAAAATAGGTGAACAAAGTTCCATCAACTATAATCAAAACCGAAACAAAAACTTATGCATGACAGACCAAGAAACGTGCCTTACAAATTATTTATGACAAGAAATGGAAGTACATAACAATTAAATGACCCGGATGTAAGCGTGACACAGAAAATAACACACACTCTATCGTATTAATATATAGATTCCTAACTTAAACTGACAAACCATCAAATATTTTATTTGTAACTTAAGCGTGATAGACCAGCAACTTCATTATTTCTAACTTAAATGTGACAGAGCAACAACTGTGTTATTTCTAACTTAAGCATAGCAAATCAACAAATATGCTGTTTCTAACTTGAGCGATGCAGACCAAGAAATATCTATAACTTAACCGTGATAGACTAACAAATATGTTACTTCTTACTCAAGCGTGATAGACCAAAACCTATGTTATTTCACACTTAACCGTGGCGTTACTTCAAACTTATGCATATCAAACTATCAATTTCTATTAATTTTTTTTTTATCGGACTATTATTCTCATCTTGAGTGTTATTTGTGCAACGTTTCGGTCGGATTGTCCTTCGGCCATCTTCAGGCATGTTGGTTGTTGTTTGGAAAAGGAAAGAGAAAAGTTACTAACTTCGTTGATATTTCGTACTCTGTGAGTTAGTCTCTATTTTATGGTTTTAGTTTCGAATTTGTGAAAAAATTAGTTAACAAAGGAGAGAGGCAACTCTAATAAAGATCGATAAGGGATTGTTTCCCTTTCATTCACAAAATTTTAAGGGTGTACAATGTTTGTTATTTCTATCATTAGAGGCTCCCAAATGCTACTAAAATCTTGGTCTGCTTAGTAAAAACACACTTTCTTTTGTGGAACGAGGTCAAAATAATTGACATGTTTTTAAAAATTAAGCCTGCAAGACCATCAAAAATGCTATTTCTAATCTAAGCGTGACCCACTAACGAGGATGTTATTTTTAAATTACGAAAGATGGTGCTATCTATTACGCAAGAGTAACTTCCTAACGAAATTCTAAGTTCAAATTGCATCGTGACATACTAATGAAAATTTTATTCAGATCGAAGCATTGCAGACCAACTAAAATGCTACTTAACTTTTAGCGTGACGGACCAATAAAAATGTTATTAAAATTTAAGCAATACACACCAACGAATATGCTATTTTAATTTACACGTAACAGACCTGCGAAAATGTTAATTCAAATTTTAACATGACAAACCAACAAAAATGCTACTGACGAACTGGCACAAGGGGAATAACTGTGTTTGAATTAAAATAAAGTCTTAATAAATGTATTTGTGTTCTAAAAGTGAATAGTCTCTTCTGATATCGCTTACTCTAACACCAATATATAAATCTGGATTCTCATCGGCCCATTAATATTATCGTTAAAGCATTGATTAATGTGTCGGGAGATCGGAGTTCATGTTGTTAATACATAGTTGTGTGTGTATATATAACGAGTCTGTTGTGCAAGTACCTGTAGTACGTGTATATATATAGATATAGATATAGATATATATAGAGAGAGACAGAGAGAGAGAGAGAGAGAGACAGACAGAGAGAGAGAGAAACAGAGAGATTTCTGTGGAAATATTCTTTATTCACTTATATTTCCTTTTTTATAGTACCAATCCTTATTGAAGAAGCTCAATGAAATTACAGAGCATATAATGAATAAATGACAAAAGTCTGTATTCCAAATATCATGATGTTGACCATCTTGCAATTTATTCCTTTCATTCAGTTGACGTTTACAATTCTTGACAGTATCTGTTTCGTAGCACAAAATCAATTACTTAATTATTATATCAATCAGTGAATCTATTTTGCCCTTAACTCAGCAGAAGAAATAGCAACAATCAATCCACCAAAAGGAAATAAAATGCGTTTGTACATGATTAAAAAATCTGAAAATCGGAAGAGAAGTTGCAAATACCTTATAATTTTGTTTCATTACGCCATTTTGAATTTTAACGTCAGTTTAAGTGTTTTTGTCCAAAGTGAAATAACTCTATTAAGCTGAAAATAAGCTGAAAATTAAAATTGAATTTTTAATTTTTTTCGCCCAAGATAAACAATTACGTTAACGGATTATATAGCGAGTTCATAAATAAATAAATAAAATTAGAGTTTTTGAATTAAGAAATACAAAGAAGTATAATTTATGTAATAATTTATTTAATTATAACAGTAATAAGAACTTAATTATGTATAGTTATAAATTCAGATTAATAAATAATTTAATACAACCGGAAATTCAAAATAGTTTTTTTGTTTTGTTTTGTTTTTTAGTTTCGTATATGTAAACTGTGATTGTAATCATTGATGTTATTTAGGTAAACTGTAAATTGGATATATTAATTATAAATAATAAATTGGGTATATTAATTATAAATAATAAATTTACTAATTAATAAATAGAACATTTATGACAGAATATACCTTAATTAATAGAATTTGTTTTTACGCATATGCGGGTTTAGTGACTTTATTTCTAAAATTCAAAATGGCCTAATGAAAGAAAACTATAAGGTATTTGCAACTTCTCATCCAATTTTCGGATTGTTTAATCATGTACAAACGCATTTTATTTCCTTTTAGTGGATTGATTGATGCTATTTATTCTGCTGAGTTAAGGGCAAGATAGATTCACTGATTGATATAATAATTAAGTAATTGATTTTTTCCAACGGAACAGATACTGTCAAGAATTGTAAATGTCAACTGAATTAAAGGAATAAATTGCAAGATGGTCAACACCATGAAATTTGGAACAACAACAATGAGGATAGAAGCAGCACTACCCGAACAACAATAGCAACAACACTTCTCGCTATGCGATTTTGAATCCATGCTTGATTCCTAAGATCGGCGCTGATTGGTGGAAACATTTAATTTCCTTTCTTGCTTTCATAATCAAAGGCCATCTTTTAGGCAAGATGAGCACACTACCGAAGTTGACAAAAGACAGTGCCGACTAAACTTTTTCTCTTTTTCGGCTAGGATATTCGACAGGGAGCTGACTCATTCCACAGGTCTTCTCTCAACACTTCTCCTCCAATCCTCTCTCTTGGAACAAGTATTTCGCCAATTGAGACATCATTTTATATACATATGAATACTGTTGCAGAAAACTAGCGAGGCGTGATTTTTTCCTGTCATCTAAACTAAGGGACCACATTCGTAATATAATAATTAACACTTCTACACGGCCATGTCTGCCGAAACAAGAACAATCAACTCTTGGTAGATTAAATAAAATGGTATATAATTTTAAGACATTGTGGAGACATGTGCGTGTCTAAATATGCAGCCACATACGTGGGCAGGTGTATTACCCCATGAATATATAATAGACTCTCTGCTTGATTGCGTCTTCTTTTAATGTCTGTCGAAGTATTTTCTTTGGAGGTCATGTCAATAAAATATCAATAAGAATGACAAAACACTCGGCGACAAGATGCAGCTTTACCCCATGACAATGAACGTCGCTGTGGTAGTGGGGTAAGGAGTAAACACTGGGGAAAACGGATAGGGGGAACACATAGACATAGGCATGAACAGAGGCAAACAATTATATATACGAGGGGCGTGCAATAAGTAATGCCCCTGATCCACTTCCAGTTGTCTGATCTAGCTGAAATTTTGCACGTGCAATGATTTATATCTCTACTGGTTATGTGGCAAATTACAGCTCTGAACTAATTGTGGTTTCTGTTTTACAGGTGTTTGAACTGAGTCAGGTGTGAAATGGAGCCTGTTGAATGTCAAGCAGTGATCCGGTTTTTGTATTTGAAAGGACGCACACTACAGGAGACTTTTAATGAAATGAAAGAAACTTATGGTGATAATGCCCCATTATATGACTTTGTAAAACGCTGGCATCGTGAATTCAAACATGGCCGGAAGTTTGTGGAAACAGCTCCCAGACCTGGTCGCCCCCCTTCTGCCATTGATGAGGCATCTGTCCGTCAAGTTGAGGCTGCCATTTTGGAAGATCGGCGCATTACTATTCGCCAAATAGCCCAACGTGTCAAGATTAGTACAGGGTCTGTGGAAACTATATCATTCATGACCATTTGCATATGCATAAGGTGTCTGCCAGATTGATTCCCAGGTTGTTCACACCATTCCAGAAGCGAGAACGCGTCGAGTGCTCGAGAATGAATTTGGAGATGTGCCAAGAAGATGAGTAAAAGTTTTTCAAAAGACTGATTATACAGGATGAAACCTGGGTCCATCACTATGATCCAGAGACCAAAGCCCAGTCAGTGCAGTGGATGCACTTGGACTCACCACCTCCAAAGAAGGTAAGGGTGCAGCCCTCCGCTGGCAAGGTCATGTTCACAGTCTTCTGGGAAGAGTAGTGATGACAGATTTCCTGGCAAAGGGTACCACAATTACATGAGCCTATTATGCTTCACTTTTGAGGAAATTAAGGGAAGCTATCAAAATCAAAAGGCGGAACAAGATCGGCAAAGGTACGCTCCTCCTGCAGGACAACGCTCCGGTCCACAACTCGCATGTCGCCAGATCAGAAGCACAGGCGTGTGGTTATGAAATCCTTCCCCATCCTCCCTACTCTCCTGACCTTTCACCCTCTGACTTTAACCTCTTCCCAGCCATGAAGTTATTTTTGAAAGGAAAGCGTTTCCCAGATGATGCAGTCTTGATTTCTGAAGTCACGTCGTGGTTGGAGGACCAACCTGGGGTGATCTAAAAAAACGGTCTCCAAAGCTGCATCAAACGATGGGAGAAATGCATAACTTTGGGTGCTTCCTGTGTACAGAAAGACTAATAACTGTGCCAAGTTTCGTTGCTCTACTGCTATGGGAAGTAGGTCAGGGGCATTACTTATTGCGCGCCCCTCGTATATATATATATATATATATATATATATATATATATATATATATATATATATATATATATATGTCACGTCACGTTAAACTTAGATAAAAACACATATGAACCATACTTAAAAGATAACGCTACTCCAATTTACGTAAACCCTAAGTCCAACCACCCACCATCAATTATAAAACATATTCCTAACTCGATCGTAAGTAGACTCAGTAATAACTCAAGCGACGAAAATGCATTTAACAGGTCATCCAATATTTACGAAACAGCCCTAAAAAATAGTTGATACAAAAATATCGATATCAAATATAAGCAACAAAACACCAACAACTATAATAAAATTAAAAACAGAAGAAAAAGAACTATAATTTGGTATACGGCCCCATACAATCAAATGTTAAAAACAAAACTTGGCAAGAAATTTCTAGATCTTATTGAAAAACACTTTCCCGCAACCAACCCCTTACACAAAATCTTCAATAAAAATACCTTGAAGTTATCTTACAGTTGTTGCGAAAATTTAGAAATGATAATTAAGGCACATAATAACAAAATACTAAATAAAAACAATGTAAACAACAACAAAATAAACAATAAAAAAGTAGACACCATGACAGAAATAAAACCAACACTAGCAGAAATAATAATAATAATAATAATAATAATAATAATAATAATAATAATAATAATAATAATAATAATAATAATAATAACAACAAACCAACCCCGGACAAGAACAACCATATCATAAATAAAAATACTAATAACGAACAAGATAAATGCAATTGTAGACACCGCACACTTTGCCCAGTCCAAAATAAATGTCTAACAAAAAGCGTAGTTTATCAAGCAACAATATTTGCGAAAGAAAACCCGAATAACAAGAAATATTACATAGGCATGACTTCCTTAGATTTCAAAACCCGATACTATGACCACAAAAGCACATTCAAAAATAAAAAACACCGTATAAAAACAACACTAGCGAATAAATACTGGGAACTCAAAGAAAGCGGACATTCGCCGGTAGTCGAATGGAAAATAATGAGACAAGCTACCACATGCAAACATTTAGACGACCCATGTAAATTATGCCTCCATGAAAAATTTTCTATCCTGTACTTTAAAGAACCTCAAAATCTATTAAACCGTAGGCGGGAAATAGCAAACAACTGTGTTCACAAAATAAAACTTACTCTAGGATAGCGATACAAAATAGCTTTAAAACTAACAATAACAATAGGAAAAAAAACAAATAAATAAATTAAATAAACATGAATATACATAAACGATCACATACATATATGTATATATATGTATATATATATATATATATATATATATGTGTGTGCATTGTTGTGTGCACATAGGTATATTAATATGTATAAAAAAAAAGGAGAACGACCACCTAAAACCACTAACCTAGTTCTAAAACAGATCCTTTGTTTGATAAAATGCATGCCCATTGGCTGGTAGGAAGGGGCGCGGTGGATACTAGAAAGCTGATTGGCCGACTAGAAATCCTCAACATATATAAAAACAAGAAGCAACGACAGAATTCGCGCATAAGCCTGACGAATCCTATAGTTGGATGAAACGCAGAATATTCAGTGTAGCTTAATCGCCATATATATTTTATAAATTACTATATATATATATATATATATATATATATATATATATATATATATATATATATATATATCGCTTAGAAATTTATCTTGACTGATTTTCAAAGTCAGACTCAAAACTTTAGACTCAAATATAAAAAAAAATTGCTTCTGAAAAAACAGTTTTTATTGGTTATTGTAGTATACTGTTAAATCATTAAGAGTTAAATCGTAAATTCTATCACATGTTTAATCCTATACAAAATATATACCAATTTTGAAATAGTATTCTTGGAAGTTTTTTAACCTTTAAAACTATACAAAAAGACTATATAATTTTTATTTTTTATCATTCGTTAGAAAACTATTTAGTCAGTAAGTCATTTAATAACCTGCAATCAATGCATCAACTTACTCTCTTGAATTCACTATAGTACTAATGGTAATTTAAGGGATCATCAGTTGTTTACCATGAAACACTGTTTCGGTTGGTTAGTTGGTTGTTTTTGTTTTACGGCAGATCAACCCCTTTCAGGTTATTTAATGCCGAATCCAAAGATTCGAAAGAAAAAAAATTTTAATAGAATATATTTGTGAATACAACAAATATATTCTATTAAAAAAATGTTCAGTTTTTATTTAACCCATAGTTAGGGTTAGGGTTAGGACCCTAACAGGTACTACCACTCCGATCAGAGTGGACCTGGGAGCAATGGCATTTAAAGGGTGACTCCACACTCCCCAAAGCCCTGGATATAGTTTAAGGTCATATCCAGGAACACTGTTTCGGGGATTTAAAAACAAAACAGTATATTAAATGATGGCTCGCCAGCAGTGTTTATCAAAGACCAACTCCCTTAATCTTAAGAAGAAAACATGTTACAGATATCAGATCTAGTTTCCTATTCTTAATTAATTTGGCAAGCCTATGTATGTTATAAAAATAAATTCCTTACCTGTGAGATTCATCTGTTTCCAAATTCAAAATGGATATATTTTTTTTAATTAACCAGTCTTGTATTTATAAGATTAGGATTAATCCATTTGACTACTTATCACCCCCCCACTATGATAAGTACTTTATATGATTACATTCTTATTTATTTAAAATTAAATATATACATTTTTTTTTTTTATAATACATTTTATACATTATTAATATGGTTTTGGATTTCCTTTATCAATATATTCTGGTTTATTTTATACGATTCAATAGCATCAGGATAACGAACAAATGCTTTATTTAACTTTTAAATATTTTATTTTTATCCCCCCCCCCCTTGCTTTATCATCTTTATTACTTATCTAGAAACTGGGGGTATAAAATCTATTAATTTTAAAGTAACGCGAGCTATTCTCAAAAACTCTGACATAATGGTTCCACAAAACATAAAAAAACAAGGCAGGTATTATCTTTATGCGACATATACACTATTTGAAAGGGGAAAGAGTTTGTTTTATCGAATATTTTATAAAGAAAAATCCCATCCTCAATTTTTATATCTAAATCCAGAAATGTAACCTGTTGTCCTCTATGTTCACAATTCAATTCCTTTAGATATATAAGATATTCCTTTAGATATATAGGATATTTATTTTTTTCCGAATTCATCATTATCGTTTATACATATAAGATCATCTATAGATCTCCTACACCCATGAAAATTATATGTTTTAGATGTATAATTTTTTTTATTTGTAATGATATATATATATATATATATATATATATATATATATATATATATATATATATATATATATATATATATATAACAGTAGGCTGTTTTTGAACCCAGTTAACGACGGGTATTTTTGCTAGTATATATATATATATATATATATATATATATATATATATATATATATATATATATATATATATATATATATATACTCGGGTTTTTTTATTCAAAAGTAATGGACTAATGAATTCAACGAGGTTGTTAGATAGTGCTCAATAAAAAGAGCTGATAATACTTGTTTATTGTTATATAAACATGCTTACATCCCGCTGCTACAAATAGCCACTTGTTTCAATCAAACAACAGATATCATCAGGCAGCGACTTGACTATTCAAAAGTTCAATGAATAATCATTTATTTATCATTATCATGATTATTCATTGAACTTTTGAATAGTCAAGTCGCTGCCTGATGATATCTGTTGTTTGATTGAAACAAGTGACTATTTGTAGCAGCGGGATGTGAGCATGTTTATATAACAATAAACAAGTAATATATATATATATATATATATATATATATATATATATATATATATATATATATATATATATATATATATATATACTCAAGTCTATGTAAATACAGATTTGCCCAAAATGGTGCAAGATCCAATCCCATTTGGATACCTATCGTTTGGAGTAATATTTTATTTCCTATTTGAAAATAACATTCTTTAATAAGATGACTTATAAGTATTTTTAAAATACCTTTAGAAACACTAGTTTTGCTGTTTATATTTTTACACCAGAAAGCTTTAGTGTTTGAAAAGTCTATATATTTAACTTTACCATCTTCAAAAGCTAAATCTACAGTATCATTTAATTCTTTTATAAGTTTTATGTTGAATTTTAGTATATAACGTACTAAAATCATAAGTCGCTATAGATTTTGCTTTTATTCTGGAATTTATTTTATCTAATTTTTCTTTTACTGGTTGTGAATTATTTACCAACCAAAATAGTTTATATTACTACAAAATTAACTTTTCTAGTGAAAATTATTTATTTGCTTTATAATTAATTTAAATATTTTAGATATAGCTTTACTTTAATGTTTCGTAATTGCGCCTTTGAACCTACAATAAACCTAGCGCTAACTGGATTTTTGTGCATTTTAGGTATCCAATACATACATGTTTATATATATATATATATATATATATATATATATATATATATATATATACATATATATATGTGTGTGTGTGTGTGTATGAATTCGTATTTTTGTCTGTTTTTTGTTTGTTTCTTTGTTCACAATTTCATTAATGTATAAAAAAAGGTTCGCTATTTTACTCTTTCATTTATTTCTATATATATTATGATTATTGCAAAATATACAATTAAGAGGCCACCTCATTTGCATATTGAATTAAGGAAGATCGATTTTACTAAATAGTGGTATGTTAGTTAATGTTTCTAGCGAGAGAATTGTTTTCAGTATGCTATTTAAAATTGTTATTAAATAACTTTGAATAACAATTTAATTGAGAATATATTTAATTTAATTTATTTGGAATTATTTCTGACATCGACTTTTTTAAAGACGTAAAGTTATCTCCCCCTAGAAACTTCGAAACATTAGACTAAACTCTTCACCAAATAAAATAATTTGGTAATCTCAATAATAAGCTTGAAAAAATAATTTCGTGTAGACAGAAAAATGTTTTTTTGTTTTTTTTAAATATTCAAACAACAAAAAAAAATACGAATAAACTGAAAAAATTTCATTTGTTTTTGATATTCTTGAAACGGCTATAGCGAAACTTTGACCGCTTCGAATTCAAACTTCAGCCACACTTTTAGAAACAAAAAAGGCCCCCACTCCAAAAAGAAAATCGTCCTACCCCCTAAAAAAAGCAAATCGAAAATTTCCAGTGAAAAAGTGCCTTTATGCAAAAATAAAAAAGAAAAGAAAAAACAAACAAATAAAAACAATATGAGGAATCGTTTTGGCATCAGAAAATAAGCACAATTTGTCCGATTTCAATGCTTCAAAATGTTCCGATTTCCCATTGTCCCAACATTAATATGTATATATATTTATATACATATTAGCCTGGGTGCCCGGGGTTGCCCAGGTGTTTGGAGGTGTGTGTTGAGCAGCAAAAATGAAAAAAAAAGTGGTAGTAGGCAGGCAGGCTCGAACACGTACCGTGAAAGAGGAAAATAACGTGAAAAAAAACGGGACGTCTTTGCTGCTTCGTCTATCGCCAGACCGGAAGTGTCGAAGGTTTAAATTAAGGCTAGTCAATCCAAAAGAGGGGATGATTTTCGAAAATATCGACGAAAAAAGCGACCCCTCAATGTAGAAAAGTGCCTAGTTGAAAGTGAAAGAATTAATGTTTTTAGCCAATTTTTCGATATTTGTCGTCCGAAGTGTTGAGCTTCAAAACGATACCGATCTCATGAAAATCTATCGCCCTTTTCGAAAGTTTTAGGCATGCATACATAATAATCACATTGGTTTCATTAGATTTACTTCTAGGAAATCAATCTTTACAACCATTAAACACACACACACACACACACACACACACACACACATATATATATATATATATATATATATATATATATATATATATATATATATATATATATATATAGCGCAAACTCAACATAATGTATTATTTAGAATCTTTTGATGGTTTTTGTAAAAATGCAGAAATACTACCCATCTCTCGCAACCGTGATGTTGCTAGTTTCAGTTATTTTTCCATAAATATTATTAGGGCATATGTTCTCCAGAATTGATTATTACCTACTTTCTTTTGTTCCAGCTCGTTTCACACGTTGGTCTAATGGTCTTCAACAATTCACTATTTTAATACCTCCTTGCAGTACAGCTTCTTATTCCAGTAACTTCTTCCCAATACCTGCAAAGTTGTGGAACTCTCTTCCTGTTCACTGTATTTCTCCTACCTATAGTCTTGGTCTTTTCAAGATTAAGGGCAATTTGCATCTCATGTCTTTGCAATATTCATCTCTCTTCTTACACCAAGTTATTTTCTGCCTTGTCTCGAGCGAGTACCATTAAAAACCTATTTTTTATTTGCCGTTGATCCACAAGTTAGAGTTGTGATTCATATTAAGTGGTCGAACGTATCATGTAATCCGAAGAAATTACTCAAACTAAATTCATTCCTTTTTTTTTTCGGTGTAATTGGTTGCTGGAAAAGGACTTATGACTGATAAAGGGTTATCTACTCCGACTACCTCCATGGAATTAGTAATAGAACCAAACACTGGTGAGTGGTTCAATGGACGAAATATAAAAATCGATGAATTACAATAAAATATTTTTAAAAATCTTTTTTTTTAAATACGTATCAATGTAAAATTTAAATTAATAGGACGATGTTAAGTGAATTAAACTACATAGCCTTTTTGCACAAACGAGTACTTTTGCACATTTGTACGTTATCGCTAATGAGCGATCAAGAAACATAAATCAAGTAATAAAAAAATTACATACGTGCACAGTCTGGTCTTTATTCTTTGATTGTTTCCAAATATATGTTGATCTGTATAGTTGCGTCGTTTAGTGACTGTTGATCGGCTGTTTGACTTAGTTGAATAAAACTCATGTATGGAAACAAAATGGAGACTTGTTTGGCGGTTTCAAAGGTTTTATCGAGGAAGAGAAGTTCATTCACGGGGGGAGAGACAGCAAAATTATCTCCTTATCAAAGGTAAGATAGAATTTATTATTTTTTACTAAATTTTCTTACTTAGCTTTAAAAATGGTCAACAAACAGACCGGCCTCGAAGAAATGTTACCTTAGGTTTTTGCACTACCGGTATGTCTGGTCTGGCTGCTTTTTCGCTTCCAAATGTGTCGAAACTCTATCCCGATGTAATTTCTACCTAATAACGAATGTTTCACTGCGTCTAGCGCGTTTTGTCCAAGGAGCTAACCCTTGACCCCTCTTGCATCATTCACGCTAGGTGGACGAGGTCCATCTCTGTTTGTCACCAGGTAGTCCTGACGTGTGCTCATGTAACTCTCGCCGAAATTCATACTAGTTGACATAATCAGTACTTACTGGGTAGGACCCCTATATATAAATACCAAAAATTGACCAAAATCACTAAAATACACTTTTCCATAAAGCTGTTGCAATTATTCCTGTAAAGTTAGAATGGTTTGAATTTAAGTTAAAATGGAAAAGTCAAGTATTATGGCACAATTGTGCTTTAAACAGAAACGTTCATTTCGAACGCGTTCCTATCATATCAAAGAACTTACTGTTGATTTTATATGCTAGGTCTTTCGGCTTGTGTGGTAATACTAAAGCTTCTAAAATGCACTTGTGGTGTTAAGCTATGTAAAGTTTTAACTTTGGTCCAAATCGCCTGTTCCTTCTTTCATCGGATTATTTCGATTATCGACTATCGGTACTTGTCGAAGACATTCCGATACAAACGTTATCAAAGAACACTTTCTGGCATATATAGTACCTTCGTGTGAAATTTCATAAAAATCGGTCAGCCATTTTCGAGTCCGTAAATTTTAGCAAAGGAATGAGTAAATATAAATGTGGCGGTGTAAGTTCTTCACGGATCCCCATGGAAAATAGATTCTTCTTTGGAGATTTCCCTGCCACATGAAAAGCCATCCTTGATGTAGGCACATACAAGGTTTGTTCTAAAAGGAAATTTTCATATTTTTTTTAACTCAAAATGTGTGTAATAAAAAAAAAATTCAAGAGGCAACGATGCCACACTGCACACACTCTACTTTCTGCTATCCAGAATCTTCCAAGCGCGAAGCACAAAGAGCACGGCTGACACAACTCGCTGCTTCAATAGTCAAGCCCAAATCCCACCCTTCTGAAAAACCACGCCCTTCTTTTATATGCAACCAGAAGCGTCTTATTTGCATATTGAGTAAGCATATAAACAGGCGGCCATTTTGTTTTTATTATTTCTTTCTTTTCTCTTCACTCCTTCTGTCTGCACGAAATTTTATAGGCTGCTGAAAAAAACAGGTTTGTCACAAATAAAATCATTTAATCACGTGTTGAAGAGCTACGAAGACGGGAGTGGTACCATTAAAACGAGCCACCTTTTGTGCTCAAGGATTTATTTTTCTACATGTGTCACCACTATTCTCAATGCACTTCTTCCAGCAATTCAATGACGCATCTGTGCTTCTGACGCACGCCCATGTCAGGGACTGTCTTCTTAGAGTCTCACGCCGTCAATATCTGCAACAGAGAGATGAAACTTTCAGGTCATGAATGCATGAGTTCAGTCATCATAACAATGCAATTTGCGATCCCAACTGATCTATTCGGACAGAATAAAAATAAATGACATTATTTTTGGAACGCCCCTCATATTTCATGACGACTTGAGGATCATGTTTGAATGTAAAGTTAGAATATTTTATAGTAAAATCATCTACGCAAGCAATTGAACCAATGCCAGTTTCGCGTAGGAATTATAGGCCATAATTGGATTTCAACCAATGGAAGATTAAAACGTATTGGATAAGGAGACCTGAAGTAGGAGTCTACGGGGAATTTGGGGATCTGGGTTTAAGCGTTTGAAAATTATTTTCGCGTTTCTTGGTAAGGTTAGGAAATTTTGTGAGAAAAGGTCAGCAGAGTTGTTAATAGCAGGAACAGAAAATGAAAGAAAAAAGAAGAAAAAAAGGGAAAATGTGAAGAATTCAATGAAAAACAGATTTTTGTTGTGCCAGGAAAAATACAAAAATGCTGTGGCAAAAGAGATAAATCGATATATATATATATATATATGTATATATATATATATATATATATATATAAATATATATATATATATATATATATATATATATATTACATTTTCACCCCAAACAAGGCAAATTGCCACTTTGGTGTAGGGGGCTACTATCAGGGGAAACAACTGCTGGGGTACTATGTAGGGATTTGGGCAGCAAGATGTCGGTTCACGTTACACTTGAACTTCTGAACGTCAGTACTGTTGGGGAAGCAGGGACCTAGAATGGAAT
This sequence comes from Euprymna scolopes, assembly GCF_053919585.1. Taxonomy (NCBI): domain Eukaryota; kingdom Metazoa; phylum Mollusca; class Cephalopoda; order Sepiida; family Sepiolidae; genus Euprymna; species Euprymna scolopes. Next base: position 74,275,866 of record NC_136506.1, read on the forward strand.
TCCAGAGTCTAGCGGTTCTGGGGAATAAACTATTGGAGTAAAAATATCTTTTACATCTAGGGATCTCTACAGTGTGGGGGTGGGATTTAGCAGCCTGTCGGATCTGTCGAGGGTGCTCACGTCGTGGGGGCACAAGTGATTGCAGTTCGTCAGAGCATTCACCACTAAAATACTTGTAGAAAAGGCAGAGGGATGCAACATTTCGTCGATGGGACAGAGGCGGAAGCTTAGATGCCAGTTCAGGGCCTATCAGGTTTGCGACTCTCTTTTGAACCTTGTCAAGGAGCGAGAGACTAGTAGCAGATGCACCAGCCCAGATGTGGCAGCAATACTCCATACATGGGCGAATGGTGGCCTTATAGAGGTACAGGATACTTTCGGGTGTTAGTAGTTTTCTAGCACGGTAGAGAGAGCCCACCTTTCTTGCAGCGGCCCTGGCAATGCCTTCAATGTAATTGTTCCAACTCATGTTTCCTGTGAACGTTAGGCCAAGGAGTTTGAAAGATGTACTCTCAGATAAAGAGTCGTTGGCCATTGCTATAGGTGGTAGAGAGGATTTCTTGTAATTATTGAATGAAACTAGTTTAGTCTTGGCAGCATTGAACGCGACCAACCACTTTTGTCCCCATTCCACCACAGATTGGAGGTCTTCCTCTAGTGTTTCTGCCATTTCTTTAGAAATGTGTTCATTCGTCTTCCTGTCGTGCCTGCCATATATATATATATATATATATATATATATATATATATATATATATATATATATATATATATATATATAATGAACTTTATTACGTACAGATAATTGAGGATTCGGTAATTGTTCATATACCAATAAATTTTAAGTTAATATAAGTTTACTTAATTTGTAAGCTTCAAAATTACCAGTTTCTGTAATCGAGCGCATATATATATATATATTCCCCGATAAAACCTCTGGTCTTTATGGAGGGAAATCTAAAATTTGCTAATGTGATTTCAAATAATCTGAAATAACAGCAAGGGAAGACTGGATTCCAAATTTGTAGATTATTCTCAATGCTTGTCTATAGATTTGGTGAAATAAATATACGTTAAATCAATTCTATATTTCAATTTATTTAGCATATATTTATTTCACCAAATTTATAGACAAGTATTGAGAATAATCTCAACAGATTGGAATCAAGTCTCCCCTTGCTGTTTTTCAGATCATTTAAAATCATATTAGCAAGTTTTAGTTTTCTCCTTATCAAGACCAGAGGTGTTGACAGGTTCTACCATTTAGAGTAAGAGTACCTATTTACAATGCCTCCCCACGGGACAGAGTTAGACACCAGTGTCGTTTTTTTAACGTGGAGAAAAAGTACAAAAATAAAAGAAATTGTCTCAGTCGTGAAGGACTTTCCCTCCACCGAAAGAGAACAAGAAATTGAAGTGCATCATCTGAAGAACAGATATTACACTTTGATCTTGGACAAAAGGATATCAGATATATTGTAATTCAAATGCAAAACTTTGATAACCAAGAACAAGGATTGATACATTTAATGTATTAATGTAAAGGCAAAGTTTACAATTACTATAACAAATAACCTAAGTTTGTAAAAACCTAATGACTTGTTGCTTATTTCTTACAGGCTAAAAAAAAGTGCCCAAAAAAAAAGGCTCATGATGATGGATGATCCACTTAATGTGCGGTCTTAAGGGCAAATGTCACATACCGCGCTACACAATTCAGATCATTACCTTTCCAACGAGCCTTCATTTGTTAAATTCTGACCAATATTCGCTGAGATTTGGAACTTTGCCCCAAAAAGTGGTATATATATGTATATGCCTATATTCCTATAAATTTGGAGATTTTGTTTATTAATATTCATATTAAACCCCTTTTTTCTATTTATTTAAAAAGAAAATACAACTTTGTTATAAATATATATATATATATACATATATATATGGGTCGTAGAATTGCATTCATCTGCAAAAGATCTAGCTAATTTGCATATTCTCTTAAACATTCATTTTAATTAATTCCCTATTAGTTATTTCAGTTTTCTTATGGGATGATCATCTTTAGTTGACTATTACGTGTAATTATATTCGTGCAGATATTCTACATGATTTATACTTGCGTAATATTTGCGCAAAACGTTTATAGTAAACACAAACCTCTTTCTATATATATTTCTGTATGCTTATATATTTTTATTTAAAAGTTTTGCTTACCAAACTCCTTTGTCAGTTTTTGGCCTACAGATATGAAACTTAATATATAGGGTATTCGAACCCATACGAAACTTTATAATTGGGTTTGAGGCTGGGAAAATCGGTGAAAAAGTGTGAAAATTAAAAACCTGGAATTTGCTAGGTAGAGGTCGAACGACGACATTACGAATATGCATGCGTAACGTAATAGCTATTAGTTCATGTTTTAATTTTTAGCCTTGCAGCAAACATGTCTTCATAGGTCAGACATTAACCTTAAAGGAAAAAGTAAATCGTAAGCTAAACGTTTTGGTTTCGGTTGTCGGTGATGGCGCACATATAATTTTTTTAAACTTCTTCAATAATTACTATATATTGGGTCTAATATAATATAATAATAAATACGAAATCTACATTAATCAAAATATTATATTTAAGCGTATTTTACGACCGGGCGATGCCGGATGACCTGCTAGTGTGTGGGGGTGTATATATATATATATATATATATATATATATATATATATATATATATATATATACGTCAGCTCATGTCATATGCTACTGGTACCATGTAACCCAGTACTACCTGCCTCATGTTCGGGTCACCGGCGATTAAACTGGTTCCCCCACCAGATTTGTTTGGTGAGTAGGGTGGCTAGTCTCCCTGAAGATTTAAAAACAAGACCTTCCAAAGGGCGAATGAACCCTTTTTCGGGGTCAACGTCCAACTAGCACCGTGTATATTTGGGTGTAATTATATGTTGGAGTGGAGAGGGCTCCCGTACGCCATGGTGAAGGCAATCTTTCTAAGAGAAGCAAATCTCTGATTTAAAAAAACATAAAGGGGGGGCTAGTACCCGCATTAAGCTGGTCTGCAGTTTAACTTGTTGCTGGCTATCTTGCTCTTGCTTGTTGCTGGATCTCAACATTTTGAACCGAGAGAGAGACTTAGCTGTCGTACAAAGTTAAGACTCTGTAACATCATCTTTATATAAATACTCCCTCGGGCATTTGTCTACAAAAATGGTCCTGTGGCGATGGAAAAGTTGTGATGCGTGGAGGCTTGAAATGTTGGAAGCATGTAATAATTGATCTCAATGACCGTCTTCAGTGTCATGCTTGAGCATGTGAATTTGCCGGTAGGACTAAAAAAAAATGTCACTTTTGGGCTCATGGACTTTAAGTGTCTGAGGGAGTGGCACTCGTCGGAAAATACGTTGCAATCAATCCATCAATCAATATATGTATATATATATACGGGTAGCCAAATTGAATATTGAAACTCTCATATGTTTTAGTTTATGAGACGAAGCTGCATAAAAATCTGAAGGCTTTTTAAGGATCATAATACTATTCTATGGTTAATATTTTATGACGATTGTTAAAAAAAAAACGTATATTTTCAAATCAATAAAATATGCCCAAATTTGACTACGTTTATGTCCTGGCAAGCCAGCTTCAGTTTTGCTGCTTTGGGATTAATTTATTTTGCTTAATTTTTTTTTTTTATTATTATTATTATTATTATTATTATTATTATTATTATTATTATTATTATTATTTTACTTAATGTGGCCTTGCCAAGCCACTTAATATATATATATATATATATATATATATATATATATATATATATATATATATATATATATATATTAGTGTTGGGACGATTAACGGAATCGGGAATCGGAAAAATCGGAAATTTTGGGGGTATCGGAATCGGAAAAATTATAGTCTAATTTCCGATTCCAAACCGATACTTTAAATAAAAAATGAAACAGGCACACATTGTTTTTTAGTAGTAGTAGTAGTAGTAGTAGTAGTAGTAGTAGTAGTAGTAGTTGTTGTTGCTGTTGTTGTTGTTGTTGTTCTCCTCCTCCTTTACAATATAAGACTGAGAAGAGACACCGAATGAGTTATATATATCATTTACAAATTTAACATTGATTAGCAGAGTTTAATTTATTTTATTTATTGGTCATTTATAACTTGCCTATTGCCTTTGTAATCGTTTCGCATCTATTTATGGCCTAAGTATTTATGAAAAGGCAGACGCATATTGAAGGTTGAGAACCGATTTTATTTACTACCAGCAATTTGTATTAGGAGAGGCAAAGTGTTCGTAGGATGGAATGTGATTTAACAAAAGAGATGAATGTTCGTAAAATGTTTGTAGGTATTTATGAATTGACAAGGAATGAATGTTCGTAAACTGTTTGTAGGTATGTATAAATTGACAAGGAATGAATGTTCGTAAACTGTTTGTAGGTATGTATGAATTGACAAGGAATGAATGTTCGTAAACTGTTTGTAGGTATGTATGAATTGACAAGGAATGAATGTTCGTAAACTGTTTGTAGGTATGTATGAATTGACTAGGAATGAATGTTCGTAAACTGTTTGTAGGTATGTATGAATTGACAAGGAATGAATGTTCGTAAACTGTTTGTAGGTATGTATGAATTGACAAGGAATGAATGTTCGTAAACTGTTTGTAGGTATGTATGAATTGACAAGGAATGAATGTTCGTAAACTGTTTGTAGGTATGTATGAATTGACAAGGAATGAATGTTCGTAAACTGTTTGTAGGTATGTATGAATTGACAAGGAATGAATGTTCGTAAACTGTTTGTAGGTATGTATGAATTGACTAGGAATGAATGTTCGTAAAATGTTTGTAGGTATGTATGAATTGACAAGGAATGAATGTTCGTAAACTGTTTGTAGGTATGTATGAATTGACAAGGAATGAATGTTCGTAAACTGTTTGTAGGTATGTATGAATTGACAAGGAATGAATGTTCGTAAAATGTTTGTAGGTATGTATGAATTGACAAGGAATGAATGTTCGTAAACTGTTTGTAGGTATGTATGAATTGACAAGGAATGAATGTTCGTAAACTGTTTGTAGGTATGTATGAATTGACAAGGAATGAATGTTCGTAAACTGTTTGTAGGTATGTATGAATTGACAAGGAATGAATGTTCGTAAACTGTTTGTAGGTATGTATGAATTGACAAGGAATGAATGTTCGTAAAATGTTTGTAGGTATGTATGAATTGACTAGGAATGAATGTTCGTAAAATGTTTGTAGGTATGTATGAATTGACAAGGAATGAATGTTCGTAAACTGTTTGTAGGTATGTATGAATTGACAAGGAATGAATGTTCGTAAAATGTTTGTAGGTATGTATGAATTGACAAGGAATGAATGTTCGTAAAATGTTTGTAGGTATGTATGAATTGACAAGGAATGAATGTTCGTAAACTGTTTGTAGGTATGTATGAATTGACAAGGAATGAATGTTCGTAAACTGTTTGTAGGTATGTATGAATTGACAAGGAATGAATGTTCGTAAAATGTTTGTAGGTATGTATGAATTGACAAGGAATGAATGTTCGTAAACTGTTTGTAGGTATGTATGAATTGACAAGGAATGAATGTTCGTAAACTGTTTGTAGGTATGTATGAATTGACAAGGAATGAATGTTCGTAAACTTTTTGTAGGTATGTATGAATTGACAAGGAATGAATGTTCGTAAAATGTTTGTAGGTATGTATGAATTGACAAGGAATGAATGTTCGTAAACTGTTTGTAGGTATGTATGAATTGACAAGGAATGAATGTTCGTAAACTGTTTGTAGGTATGTATGAATTGACAAGGAATGAATGTTCGTAAACTGTTTGTAGGTATGTATGAATTGACAAGGAATGGATGTTCGTAAACTGTTTGTAGGTATGTATGAATTGACAAGGAATGAATGTTCGTAAACTGTTTGTAGGTATGTATGAATTGACAAGGAATGAATGTTCGTAAACTGTTTGTAGGTATGTATGAATTGACAAGGAATGAATGTTCGTAAACTGTTTGTAGGTATGTATGAATTGACAAGGAATGAATGTTCGTAAAATGTTTGTAGGTATGTATGAATTGACAAGGAATGAATGTTCGTAAAATGTTTGTAGGTATGTATAAATTGACAAGGAATGAATGTTCGTAAACTGTTTGTAGGTATGTATGAATTGACAAGGAATGAATGTTCGTAAACTGTTTGTAGGTATGTATGAATTGACAAGGAATGAATGTTCGTAAACTGTTTGTAGGTATGTATGAATTGACAAGGAATGAATGTTCGTAAAATGTTTGTAGGTATGTATGAATTGACAAGGAATGAATGTTCGTAAAATGTTTGTAGGTATGTATGAATTGACAAGGAATGAATGTTCGTAAACTGTTTGTAGGTATGTATGAATTGACAAGGAATGAATGTTCGTAAAATGTTTGTGTCCTGCCTTGATAGAGTTCAAAATAGACTTCGTAGCCTCGTAGGAGATATCTTTTTCTCTTCCTTGCCACATCTATCTCACAGAAGAGATGTTGCGAGTTTGTCTCTGATGTATCGTTATTTTCATGGAAGGTGTTCAACTGAGCTTCAATCTATGGTCCCCCTCGCCAAACTTTCACAAGAAACACTCGTCTAGCTGTACACACTGTCAATAATTCCTCCTACTCTTTATCTGTGCCTAAACCTAAACGTAGATTCCATGAACAAAGCTTCTTTCTTAGAACTGCACGCCTGTGGAATTGTATTCCGTTTTTCTGCTTTCCGGCTGACTACAATATGGTTGTGTTAAAGTCTAACGTAAATAAGTTCTTGATGAGCCGTTCTATATAAGTTATCAAATTTACCAAATTTTCATTACTAATGATTACTATATTGTCCAATGTCTACTGTACACTCTTTAACCCTTATCCTTGAGTGGCCTCTTGGCCTTGATAAGTGGTGATGCCTATGTAAAAAAAATGTTCGTAAAATGTAACTTATCTTTTGGGCGATGGAGAGGGTTAGGGTAGGCCGGTCATCCTGCTGTCGGTGATGCGTGTCCTGGCTTGTAACTGGAAAGCCAGTGACCTCTTTCATCAGCGCAAGCAGCCCGGCGTCTTCATCTTCTTTCTCCTCCTCTCTTTTGGTTTGTGTGAATTAGGCATTGTTTAGAATTGAAGGCGTTTGGCCCATAACATGAGAGCGTAGTCGGCTTCAGTTCACTGATTCCTTATTTATTATTCTTCTTCATCTCTTTTGGTCGTGTAGGAGAATCCGTCTGTACGTTCACTGACGCAGCAGGGCGAATCTCTTCTTTCCACCTTTTTGGTTCCCTCATTTTATAGTGGCAAACCGGCTCCCAGCGACTGTGATATTTCAGGTGTTTATTTTAGGCGCAGAGCTCTGCCATTGGTCGATAATTATTTATCTTATTTTTTTTTTCTCCCCAAGCAGAAGCGATGCGTGGAGCCATGTGCAAAAGACGATTTTTCATTTTGTCTCTCATGGTGGATGCGTTAACATCCGGTTCACTGCTAATTCTGATCATGTTCCCCCATATTCACTAAAATGTCTATGTGCCCTCATCGGAGGGAGTTCATATGATTATTAACAAGTTTTAAATGCTATGAGCGGAGGGGGGGGGGGGATTTCATTTCGTTTGCGCCAGCTGTACATTCGGGTGGTTGTCATCGGCTTCTTCTGAAATGATTAAAGTTTTATGCACCTTTTTGGGCACATGGAAATCCTCAGACTCTCCGAACCTAATTTAATTTGTTTTTATTACTTTTTTTTGTAAGCAAAGTAAATATTTTAGAGTTCGCTTGCATATTTAATATCACAGATTTTAAAAAGTTTTTTGCACCTATTTGATTAATGGCCATATGGTGTCTATTAGAGACTTCGCACTTTAATATAAAAAATTTAACATGCTTGGAACTTTTTTCTGGCGCTGGTTTGTCTGATCATCATATCCTTTGAAATATTTCATGTTTCCTTGTATTTTGTTTGGTTTTTACACAAGTGAAAATATAGATGAAAATCTCACAAGTTTATCAAAACTTTGGAAGAGCAAACATTGAGAAGTTTGTTAACTAAAAAAAAATATTCATTTACATTTAAAATACTCAAAACATATGAGATTCTACTTTTTAAAGCGATTATGTGTGAGCACACTGAAACGTTTGTTTAGAATTTAGAATGGGGGTTCAGTTGTGCATAAATATAATGGAAACTGGTCCTATTTCGGTACATTCTAACTTTTTAAGCAGTTAAATAATTTTCACCACTAATTCTAAGGCCGATCAGCAAAATCATAAAATCACATGTAATTTCTATATTTTTCGTATTGCCACCCGTACTAAGGGTTAGTAGTAGGAAAGGAGCGTGGTTTTTATGACTTTTTACAATACTATATATTAATACGATAGCGTGTGTGTTATTTATTTTGTGTGTGTCACGATTACATCCGAGTTACTCTTGTTTAATTATTATGGATTCCCATTTCTTATAATAAATAATTTTATCAAGAATTCTTCATAAATTTTGGTTTCGGTTTCGATTATAGCTGAAGGAGCTCCAGCTGATGCACCAAAGTCATGTGGATACATTTCTTTTATTTTCGAAATCGCAACTTTATAATATATAAAATTCGATAGAACATTAACTCTATAATAATATATACGAAATCTGCAGGAATTAAAATATCATATTTAAGCGTACTTAACGACTTGACTACGCCGGGCATCCTTGCTAGCTTAGATAAATACTTTTGCAGTTTTAACAAGAGTTACACTAATATCAGAGCATCTTTATTTACACCATGAATACCAACATCAATATATTACATATGAATGAGTCCCCTATGGAATTTCCACAGATCCCGCTAGTTGTAATTATTTGTATCTCGTTTGTGTTGCAAAGCAAATCAATTTAATAAGCCACCAAATTTATATAATTAAAATAAGATTTAAACATTCATAGAAGGAAGGCACATAATAGTTAACCGAAGTCCAACGCCCTCTCCATGTTAAAAAATGGTTTTCTTAATAGTAACATTATTATTTAGAAACTCGTTCGTAACAATAAGGGGAGTTGTTAATATTTTGTACTTAGATCGTTTTCTCATTTCACCTATCAATCGTCGACTATTTTTAGCTGTTTATGAAAACTTTCAAGTAGCATGTTGTATAATAACGACGAACTGATACAATTTGGCTTTGTTTAAATTCAAAATAAACCTTTTGTTGTTTTTCAATTTGCAATACATTAAAAGCAAACATTTGAGGAAAAAAATATACCCGGAAATTACCCGAGGATTTATGTAATAGTTTAAAAATTTACGAAAAAAAAATGAAAACAAGTCTCTAATTAAATATTTATAAATCTTAAAATCGAATCGGAAATTTAGAACGGAATCGGTAATTGGATCGGAATCAGAAAAACTTTTGGAATCGTCCCACCACTAATATATATATATATATATATATATATATATATATATATATATATATAACGTTAATCGATGGGATTGAAGAAGTGGTGGAATTTTCTTGCTCCAGAACATATCGACCTTCGTACAAAATCGATTATTGATTCTGGATGAGATGTTGTTAGCTTTCAAATCGAAAATATCCAAATACCTACGCACATGAGCGTACGCACGCACGCATGCGGCATTTCATTCATAATCTTTATGCAGAGACGAATTGAAGCATCCAGTGTTGCCCGGGAGGTTACACAGGAGAATCAAATGTTGGTAAACAATTGAATTTATTCAGTTGATCAGTCGTCGAAATGTTGAATTATCGCTTTAAAATAATCGGGAGAATAACACTCCGTTCCTATGGCAACAGATTTTGTAACATATCCCATAATTGGTTTACAGCGGAGAACCTATTAGATTAGTCGTTCTCCTTCCGTTCCAAGAGGAATAGACTAGTTGTTTGCGCACCACACACACACACACACACACACACACACACACACACACACACACACACACACACACACACACATAAGTTATAAAAATATATACCGCAATTAAGTTATACAGAATATTCCCGTTTCATTCTCGTGAGAATTCGTCAGGCTTATACAGAGAGTTGCGGTTACCTCGTGTTTTTATATACGCACATGCTATTGAATTTTTTAGTTAGCCAATCAGCTTCCTAGTTTCCGTCGCGCCCATCCTAATCAGCCAATATATATACATATTCATAACTTGCTATCGAGCTCTACCTGTGTATTAAGCACTGTTGGAATAAATACTGGAAATTTATGCATAAATCGTATATTAATGTATGTGATTAAATGAAGTATATATATATATATATATATATATATATATATATATAATCCACATACAGTATTGTTTCGCTGTATCACAGCTCATCAGTGCGACTACTAGTGTCTGTAGGTATTTAATAATTATTATAGTAAAATAATTGTGTCAGCTCCTTTAAGAAACTCGTTAGGTCCTTGCTAATGGAACCAGAAATGGCTTGTGTTGCCGGGTTCGAATCTATCGACCGGTGTTAAGCGTGACACCCTACACTGATGATTCCCGAAAGGATGAAACACTAGTGTCTGTAGGTATTTAATAATAATTATAGTAAATAATTATGTCAGCTCCCTTAAGGAAACTTGTTTCTTATCGGTGAGCACTTTCAGTTGAAATAAAAATTCGGTCAATTTAACTCGTATGCGAAGATCATCATATAATGATTAGATCACTCTGAAATACGTTAAAAAACATTTAAAAATAAATGTTTAAATTTCAACAGTATTTCTCGCGGTTAACGGTGGCCGAATGGATTAGGTCCTTGCTAATTGAGCCAGAGATGTTGCCGGGTTCGAATCTATCGGCCGGTGTTAATCGTGACACCCTGCATTGATGATTTCCGAAAGGATGAAACACTAGTGTCTGTAGGTACTTAATAATAATTATAGTAAAATAATTGTATATATATATATATATATATATATATATATATATATATATATATATATATATATATATATATATATATATATGTGTATGTATGTATGTATTAGTGTGGGGACGATTATCGGAATCGGAATCGAGAATTGAAAAATCGGAACTTTTTGGAGTATTGGAATCGGAAAAATTTTTGCCCATATACCAATGACAAAAACGATTCTTTTTATTGTTTTAAGTTACATGATGAAATGACAAATACTTTTTATTTTAAACTATCAGTAAAACTAAAATCTATAGCTCATTTATAGAAGTCTATTCATACGTTTTGGAAATTATATGTACATAATTCATCGTTTTAAAAGAATCAGAATCAGTAATTGTATCGGAATTGAGAAAAATATTGAGATCGTCCCATCACTAGTATATATATATATATATATATATATATATATATATATATATATATATATCACCGGCCGATAGATTCGAACCTGGCAACATCTCTGGCTCTATTAGCAAGGACCTAATCCATTCGGCCACCGTTAACCGCGAGAAATACTGTTGAAATTTAAACATTTATTTTTAATGTGTATGCGTGTGTTTTGTGAAAGCCCGCTTTTGCAATTATATTTCACTCTTTGTGCATAACAATCTGTTTTCTTTTGAAACTCTATGCTTCTTAACTATAACAACAGAGAATGTATAAATGAATAACAATTTAGCTGTATTCCAAGATCCAAGGTTTTATTATATCTTAACGACCAGTTCTTTCAACAAAACTTCGAATGGAAATGTAGAATAGACAATATATTTATATTAATATTGAATTTTTCTTACGTATACTCATCAGAAAAAAAAAAGAATTTTTCTAAGAAAGAATTTAGCATGACTATGTAATGTTTAAAACGAAACCAAAGAGAATCACTCACGCCGTCTGTTTATTTGAATTGCCATCTTTGTTATATGTGGAAAGCTATTCATGTCCTTGTTTTCGTCTGGGTTTAAATCATTTTTATTTGGTTAATAAGCAAAAAAAATATTTAAAAAGGGATTATATTATATTATAATTGTTGAATATTATATTTTAACTTAGGTTAAATCTGCAGCGAGCTATTTAAGTTGTGGGTGCGAAACTAAATGATTAAATGTTAAATACATTTCATAATTAGGAGCGGACATCTGTTTTATGGAGAAATTATTGAGTACTTACCTATTATTTACAGATAAATAAATAAACATTTAAAAAAATTTAGTATAGCAAATAAATATTTAATCGTCTATTATAAGTAAATTAAACTAATTAGTTAATTTGCATTAAATGTGTTAATACGTATTAAAAGCATGGTTTTCATAACCTACTTAAAATATACCTTAGTTATCTCCCTTGCATTTATAATGATTACTTCTATCAAGCCAACTTATCCATTATGTTCTCGATATAAGAGAATTTTTTTTCAACAACATAAAATATTTTCAACCGGGTATTCCTTATCATAATATAATGCAGTCGGATGTATTATGTCTAAATCTATATTTTGTCGTATATTAATTATGTAGTATGCTATTTAATTACCTATTAGTTACTTGTTTAATTTAATTTACGGAATTTCTATTGTGGTTATTTAAGCTAGGGATATATACTAGTAGCATTTTACTTACATTACATTATACAATCATTATGGTTACCAATAAACCTTTTTTATAATTAGTATATATAAAGTATTTATTTACTTCGCACTACCTAGTCTAGTTTTAGATGAGAAAGTACATACTTGGCTCGATGCAAACAATTTTGTATAACTTCCTGCCTTTAATTTAATAAATTTCCCTTAGACACTATTATCTGATATTATCCTAGAGTACAAAACTTACATCTAAATATTTACTTGGTGTATATTTTCTTGCACCTTAACACACACACAGACACACACACACACATACACACACACACACATATATATATATATATATATATATATATATATATATATATATATATATATATCAGCAAGGAAACCCGACGTTGCCCAGGATTGAGTGAGGATAACGAATGTTCCACATTAAACATTGATTGTCATTAAAATCGGTGAAATTGTCCATTTTTCAAACGATCAATTGATTGCCTACTCTAGTTGGGGACTCATCGCGGTGCATCTGGAGGATACTTCACATCCCTCCCCGTAGTGACTTAATTCATTATACATTGTAGTCTACATTGTACTATAGAGAACCTACTGTTGATTTAATATGTTTTATATAATGATTTGAATTAAAGTTTAGCATTTAAAATCCAAATGTCATGGTCGAATTGTGTCCTAAACAGAAGCATCCATTTCAAACGCGCCTACTATTGATTTTATTCGTCGGGGCCTTCTACTTGTGGACTGAAGAAACTCCTTAAATGAACTTGTGATATTAGGCTTCATAAGTGTGCTAAGTTTGTTCAAAGTCGGACTGTTCCTTCTTTATCGTATTTTTTCGATTATCGATTTTTGATCCTTCTCGGGGGCATTCCAATCCAAAACCTATGTAACAACACTCCCAGACACATAAATTACGTTTTTGAGTCTATATAAAAGGAATTATCATACACACACACATTCACACTAACTTCCTTATATATATATATATATATATATATATATATATATATATATATATATATATATATATGTGTGTGTGTGTGAAGAGAGGGAGAGAGAGAGAGAGAGAGTTTTCACCCAGATAAAACAAACTGAAAACTGCATGAGTTTAAACAATAATTAATGTTCACTTTTTTTAATCGAAAACGTATTTTTAAATCGAGCAATTACAAGGACACCTCCCAAACGAAAACAAAGGCTCTACCGTGAAATAACACAAGTTATGAGCCTTGACAGCGAAATAAGACGATTCTTTTTCTTTGAATCAAAAATGTATTGCCTCCAAACATAACCCGGATCATTAGAAAGGTACTTCCCCCATCCCAGATGAAAACTGAAACCCTATATAACTTATTACTGTGAATCAGTCCTTAAAACAGCAACTAAGGGACGTCTTTCGTGGCCACACAATAATAACAGTGAAAATGCAAGATATCGATGTCAAATTTGATTGATAATTGTTGATTGGCACGAAACTAATAGCATAAAGCAATAAAATACGTAAAAATATCTTACTTTATATATATATATATATATATATATATATATATATATATATATATATATATATATTTATATATATATATATATATATATATATATATATATAGTAGCTGCTGATTAAACCACCTTCCCCTCTCTTCCAGTGACCCAAACACGTGTTCAAACGCACACTATAAATTAATTAAAAACATTTCAATTTTTTAGTTAAAGACTAGCCTTGATGAACAACCGAGGCTCCTGTCCCCTGATAAAAATTGTTTTAGTTTGAAACAATAGATTTGTTATCGTGATTAATGTTAAATTTGTTTATTTAAATTGAATAAAATTAATATCCTGCTTGATTTAATGCTTTATATATATAAATATATAAGTATAAAGTATATATATAAATACACACACACCCACCCACCCACACACACACACACACACACACACACACACACACACATATATATATATATATATATATATATATATATATATATATATATATATATATATATAAATTTTGCACAATTACTGTTGATTTGACTCTGGGTTCTGACAGGTTTCGGGGCCGAAGCATCATTACCCCTAGCCCAGACCGCCCTAGCGGTATTTCACGATCCCACCAGATTTTGTTGATTGTCGTTATTCTATGAGAATGCCATACCCACGCTGGTGCAGATAGAGCCTTTTCTTATATTTTCTTTATGTACATTTTTCTTGTCTGACGGAGAAGGACTAAGATTATTCAAGAACGTGGCGGTTAAGTTGACAATAAAACCCCGATATCCGACTTTGAGAAGAAATACAATGGTTTTCCAGCCATTTCTGACACATTCTTCTCGTATATCTTCATATCTCGTGATGTCTAATTTTCCGAGAGACCTCCACATTAAATTCTGAACGCCTCGGTGTAGAATTCTTTGGAAGCGAAAAGCGGAAGCTGCACACACCAGAAAGAAAAGGGAGACAATTGGATTCTATCTACCAAAAATTAATTTCACAAAAATTACAGTCAATTTACAGATACGTACACGTCCAGTTCTTAGCATATTTTAAATATACAAATCTCTCTTCTCTATAGATGGCGCCCAGGCGAAATGGTCAGGTGGTCAGGCGTTTTTGGGAGTGGTGTTATTTTCCCGAGATTTCAACGCAATCTGCCTAATTTCGAGCGGTATTGGCTTTTTATAGTAAGGTCAATATGTCTCCGGTCCCGGGGGGTCTCAACCTCCCCAATGGGGGGGGGGCAAATTGCTCCCTCAAGTCGATCACGTTATACTATTTCTTTTTTGTATATATACTAGCAGGGAGACCCGACGTTGTCCAGAATTGAATGAAAATAGGTCATTTTTGACACAGTTTTCTCGTAGATCTTCATACTTATCCAACTTACGTTGGTGTGCCCAGTCAAAATTTTCCTCAAATGACTATATCCGGGCGCTGATCCGTTAACGTTATTTCGATTATATAAAATAATCTTCAGAGAGAAGTAGAGATTTTGAGCCACCTGACATCCAGTTGTAAAGTCATGTTCGGGGACGGCTATTATATAATGCGACACAATGGTAAATGTTTTCACTGGAAAATCTGTAAAAACCTGAATATCCAATGTAGTAGCAAATCTTGGGAACATGTTTATCAGAAATAACAGTTGGATATAAGTCATACACCATCCACTATGACTACGAAATTCCTAAAGCTACAAACCTAGAAAATGGGGCTATTAAGCCTGGCATAGTCATATGCGACAAGAAGGAGAATGTAGCAACCCTAGTTGAAGTAAGCGTCCCTAATGATGCTGGCCTTTACAGAGCAGAGAGGGAGAAAATAAAATACCAAGAACTTATGTACAACACAAAAAGAAACTGGAATCTTAAGAAGGTATCAATCAAACCAGTCATTATAGAAGCGACCGGGCCAATAAAAAAGAATTCCAAAAACTATCTGGCGAATATACCCGGTGAACCAAGTGCAAAATAAATACAAACAATAGCACTTAAAGGAACGGTTTAGTTTCTTAAAAAGATCTCTTAGTTGGAGTTACTAAACTAATGGGAGAATGTTTGGCATCCGGCAGAATGCCCCATCCCCAGGAAAAAAACAAAGTGATAAAAAAATTAAAACAGAAAATAGACAGTATGTGTATGTGTGTGTGTGTGTGTTTTATCAAGTAAATCAAAAGTACTCGCGAAATAAAAAATAAAAATGGAAAAAGATACTCATGAAATTAATACGCACCAACTTGGACCAAGTCATTAATTGACCACTCGAAAACTAAAAAAATAAATGAATTGTAAGAAATTCTGCAGAAATAAGCAGGCTCTTTATTGGACGGCTTGACCGCCCACGGATTCGTTTGAACCAATCAGATTGCATGTTATAACTAACTGCCGAGGATGTTCTTGGCACCAAAATTATCTTTTCAGATCGCCAGAATTCAAAAAGACGCAGACTTAAATGGACATTGAATTCTCACTCGCGGCTCGAAGCCTCGAAATTACCTTGTCACTATTAGACGTTTTAATGCCCAAATGTGGGGCGAAATATTATCATTTGGCCTTACGTTGGGCGAATGATAATATTCTTGCACGCTTTGTGCTCTGTGAATCTATTGACTTTCTTCATTATAAATAATTGTCTGTCAAGGACAAAATAAAGGTCTACTGTTTGACCTGTCATTTGTTCACCATTGGACTGAATCAACAGAGGACTACTAGAGACTACCCGACATGCAGAATCCATTTTGGAAGATATCTCAACTCTTCAACCTGCGCAGTTCTCCGTCAGCAGAAGTTTTCTACCCAGCTTTTATCGAAGATGAAGTATGATACCTTCGGGGACATTACCAGCTCATAGTGTCAGATAGCTGAAGATGACGCATCTTTTGCAACATGGATCTTTTCTGCTTTAATAAAATTTACGTTGAAGCCTGTTGTAATTCTGTTTGGTTTTCTTCCATTTCGCCAAGGGCAAACTTATGTGAGAATTTTCTCACAGAATAAATGTCTCACCCGGAAAAAAAAAACATTCAGTGCTATTAAATAACATTTGTCTCAATGAATACACACACTACATATGCATTCATATACTACTAGCAGGGGGACGCGACGTTGCCCAGAATTATACAATGATCAACAAATATATCACATTCCCACATTTTATTGTCATCGAAATCAATGAAATAGTTCATTTTTCAATCAATTCGATTGATTGATTTCTCTAATTGGAGAACCATCGCGGTGCACTTGGAGGAAGCTTCACATGCCTTTCGCAGTGACTAAGACCACAATAAATTGTAGTCTACATTGCACTGTAGAGAACCTACTGGTGATCTTTTTTTAATTATTTTATATATAATGGCTTGAATTAAAGTTTAAAATGCAAAAGTCAAGTATCATGCTTAAATTGTGCTCTAAACAGAAACAGTCATTTCGAATGCGCACTTGTCATATCAAAGAATCTACTATTGATTGTATATGCCTAGCATTATTGGTTGTGTAGTGATAATAACTGGAATTTAAGATTAAAATAAAAAAGTCAGTATCATTGTGAAATTGTGTTTTAGTCATATCAAACAATCTACTGTTAATTTTATATGTTGGACCTTTCTGTTTGTGCGGTAATAAAAAGCCAGGTATCCTTACGAGTATATATATATATATATATATATATATATATATATATATATATATATATATATATATATATATATATATATATAGTAATTTATAAAATATATATGGCGATTAAGCTACACTGAATATTCCGCGTTTCATCCACTCTAGGACTCTTCAGGCTTAATAAATAGATATATTTATTAAAATCAATTTTGCACATGTCTGGTCAACCGTTAAATATATATATATATATATATATATATATATATATATATATATATATATATATATATATATATATATATTCTCCCTCTTGTCCGCATTCTTCCTCTCTATATCCATCAATCTACCTATCCGTTTATTCATCTATCTATTCATCTATCCGTTTATTTATCTAAAGCGAGATGTGTTAGCTTTCTTCCCGCGTTAAGCGGCCATTTTTCTTAAAGGGGCACCGTGTTACAATGGAAACGAGTAGCGATCGAGAACGAGGCGACGTACATGTAAAATGGCGCTTACGAGTGCGAACGATTTGACTGTAACACCGTGACACGATCGTGATGACGGCGCCGGCGGTGAAAGCACTTGCGATGGTGAAGAATGACCACCACAACCCACCCATTCGCCGACCAATGGGGCGGAAACAGAAACGAAATGTTATTTATTACGTTATAAAGAAAAGAACAAACAAACTCGTGTCTTTCCCCGGTAAAGTTTGAAAGACGATATTTAGCGTGAATATGCGAACAGCTTAATGGCTGCAGACGAAAGCTTGTGTTGGTAACCTCGGGAGCGGAATATATATATATATATATATATATATATATATATATATATATATATATACATATACATACATTATAGGACAGCACAATGTTTCTGCTTAATCGTCTTTGTTTTTTTTGGGGGGGGGGGGTAATTTCTCCATTTTTCGTATGGTCGTTTTAATATCTCGGTCGAATTTTTGTAAGAAAGTTCCATAGTTGTTTTCGTCCATCTGTTTTTTTGTTTGTTTGTTTGTTTGTTTTTGTTTTTTGGTTGTCGTTTTTTTTTTTTTTTCGTGCAAGTACTTTCAACTACTTTTCTTCAGTCGTCTCAGCCAGTTTTTTTTTTAAATTAATTTCGTTTAACATCTTGATGCTTTTGTATGTTTCATTTAAAATTAAGCGTCTTTGTGTAAAAAATATAGTATGTTTTTAACGTGTTTAGAACGTGGTTAAAATAAATGCACAATGGTTTAAAAGTGTGATTTAAAAATGGTATGGAAGTTACAGGGTTTTTTTTATTATTTAATTCATAAATTTACCTTACAACATATATATAGATATACAAATGAAATTATATGTGTACACACACACACACACACACACACACACACACACATATATATATATATATATATATATATATATTAGGCACCGCCAAAAATGGCCGCAAAATCAAGTTGTTGTTGTTTTTTAAAACGAAATTACATTTATTAAAATCCATTATTTCTGAGTAACTTTTTTTTTTCCAGAAAGATAAAACCCTGAATTTTATCATATAGAAAACAGAATAATGTAAAACTTTTTCTACTATTTTTAATTCAATTTTAAATGTTAAATTTTCCCAAAAAGTTAACAATTGACATTTTTTGTCTTGCACAAAAAACGTACTTAAATATTTAAAAAAAAAAAGGGTTTTTGAAATAATTAATTAATTTATTTATTGTCTAACTAAGATTTAGGATGATTTTCTAAGAGAATATGCAAAAATATTATAATATAAGTACCTGAATTTCAAATAATTCCACTTATTCATATAGGTAACCAGATATTTCGCGTTGACGTAGAGTTCAGATCGACTCTGTTTACGTTTTCGTCTGATGATAAGAAAACTATGGAAGACCAAACAGGCCAAAAAAAACTTATTTTTCAGTGACGAAAATTTCAATGTATTATTAAGCTGAGGCTGGCCAGTACCAGATGGGTGACCATTTGTATACGTTTGGTTTTTAATGTGTATGTGTGTGGGGGCCAGGCTCCCCAAAATGGGGGGGGGGCAATTTAAAGCAGAATAAAAAAAAAATTATTTCAGCGCGTTTGGTCCACCGTAGTCGAAAGGCGGCAAACGTTTTCAAACGGGATCGAAAAAAATGATGCTATTTTTAACACAAAGGGCACAATATTTATCGAATTTTTTTTTTTGGTATCGATTATTCAAAGCATGCCCTGTTTAATAATGGTCATGCATTATTCGGCTCGCTAAAAAAAAAATGTTAATTTATTTATCAAAAATTTTAAAATAGCTTTTTTCGTATAAATATTAAAAAAATTTTTTTTTTGTTTTGCTTAACTTAAATTAATTATTTTACTTAACATATTCACCGAATTTCACACTTCAAAACTCAAAAGCGGGATAATTAAACACAATCGAAGTTCTGATATTCAGACGTCAAAATAAGGTATGCAAACAATTTTTTTTTTTTTTTTTTTTTAATCTATAATTCTGTCCCTTACAACAACACAATATGTTGATTTCAGCTTCAGATGATTATTTTAAGCATATTTGTTCCCACTTCAAAACAAGGGGGGTTTTGTAAGCAAAAATATATATATATATAAATATCGTTTATGAAAAATAAGTACACTGTTATAAAGTTCATTCTTCTCCTAATAATCGCTGAAAATTTCGTATTAATCGGATAATTACCTGATTTTTGGTAGATTTTTAAAAAGACAGTCCGTCAAAAAGTACTGACCTGCCCCCCCCCCAGTTTTGGCGGTGCCTAATATATATATATATATATATATATATATATATATATATATATATATATATATATATATATATATATATATATAAAAAGCCTTCTCAACCCAACCGCCTTTTTTCCCTTCTTTTCTATCTAATTGTTGCCACATAAAGGACTTCTTTATAGCTGAGAGCAAAATCTTAGCAGCGGACGGAGAGCTCGTGAACTTTTTTGGCTCAAAGTTTATTTTTCTTTTCCTAATGAAATTGTTTGTTTTTTCTTTCCATATACACAGAGACTAAATTAAGTACTAAAAGATAATCTTTTAGTACTTAATTTAGTCTCTGTGCAATTTTTCACCAGTTTATTATTCGTTTCCCCCCTACCCGCCCCGCCATATTCATGATTTTTTTTTATCGTATTTTCCTCGATTTAGCTCTGTTGAGCAAGGAACGAAACCTGGTTAGCTAACCTTTATTTTGATTTTTATATTTTTCTAAATCATGATGATTGGTCTGTATTTAGCCAATATACACACACACACACACATATATATATATATATATATATATATATATATATATATATATATATATATATATATATATAACGGATACTAAACTACAACTTTCACCCCAGATACTAACCTGCAAATTTCACCCCAGATACTAACCTGCAAATTTCACCCCAGATACTAACCTGAAAATTTCACCCTAGATATTAACCCGCAACTTTCACCCCGATTACTAACCTGCAAATTTCAACCCAGATACTAACCTGCAAATTTCACCCCAGATACTAACCCTCCAAATTTCACCCCAGATACTAACCTGCAAATTTAACCTCAGATACTAACCTGCAAATTTCACCTCGGATACTAACCTGCAATGTTCACCCCAGATACTAACCTGCAAATTTCACCCCAGATACTAACCCTCCAAATTTCACCCCAGATACTAACCTGCAAATTTCACCTCAGATACTAACCTGAAAATTTCACCTCGGATACTAACCTGCAATTTTCACCCCAGATACTAACCTGCAAATTTCACCCCAGATACTAACCTGCAAATTTCACCCCATATACTAACCATCCAAATTTCACCCCAGATACTAACCTGCAAATTTCACCCCAGATACTAACCTGCAAATTTCACCCCAGATACTAACCTGAAAATTTCACCCCAGATACTAACCTGCAAATTTCACCCCAGATACTAACCTGAAAATTTCACCCTAGATATTAACCCGCAACTTTCACCCCGATTACTAACCTGCAAATTTCACCCCAGATACTAACCTGAAAATTTCACCCCAGATACAAACCATCCAAATTTCACACCAGATACTAACCTGAAAATTTCACCCCAGATACTAACCTGCAAATTTCACCCCAGATACTAACCTGCAAATTTAACCCCAGATACTAACCTGCAAATTTAACCCCAGATACTAACCTGAAAATTTCACCCTAGATATTAACCCGCAACTTTCACCCCAGATACTAACCTGCAAATTTCACCCCAGATACTAACCTGCAAATTTCACCCCAGATACAAACCATCCAAATTTCACCCCAGATACTAACCTGAAAATTTCACCCCACATACTAACCTGCAAATTTCACCCCAGATACTAACCTGCAAATTTCACCTCAGATACTAACCTGCAAATTTCACCCCAGATACTAACTTGCAAATTTCACCCCAGATACTAACCTGCAAATTTCACCCCAGATACTAACCATCCAAATTTCACCCCAGATACTAACCTGCAAATTTCACCCAGATACTAACCTGCAAATTTCACCCAAGATACTAACCATCCAAATTTCACCCCAGATACTAACCTGCAAATTTCACCCCAGATACTAACCTGCAAATTTCACCCCAGATACTAACCTGCAAATTTCACCCCAGATACTAACCATGCAAATTTCACCTCAGATACTAACCTGAAAATTTCACCCCAGATACTAACCTGCAAATTTCACCCCAGATACTAACCTGCAAATTTCACCCCAGATACTAACCTGCAAATTTCACCCCAGATACTAACCTGCAAATTTCACCCCAGATACTAACCTGAAAATTTCACCCCACATACTAACCTGAAAATTTCACCCCAGATACTAACCTGCAAATTTCACCCCAGATACTAACCTGCAACTTTCACCTCAGATACTAACCATCCAAATTTCACCCCAGATACTAACCATGCAAATTTCACCCCAGATACTAACCTGCAAATTTCATCCCAGATACTAACCTGCAAATTTCACCCCAGATACTAACATGCAAATTTCACCCCAGATACTAACCTGCAAATTTCACCCCACATACTAACCTGCAAATTTCACCCCAGATACTAACCTGCAAATTTCACCCCAGATACTAACCTGCAAATTTCACCTCAGATACTAACCTGCAAATTTCACCCCAGATACTAACCTGCAAATTTCACCCCAGATACTAATCTGCAAATTTCACCCCAGATACTAACCATCCAAATTTCACCCCAGATACTAACCTGCAAATTTCACCCAGATACTAACCTGCAAATTTCACCCAAGATACTAACCATCCAAATTTCACCCCAGATACTAACCTGCAAATTTCACCCCAGATACTAACCTGCAAATTTCACCCCAGATACTAACCTGCAAATTTCACCCCAGATACTAACCATGCAAATTTCACCTCAGATACTAACCTGAAAATTTCACCCCAGATACTAACCTGCAAATTTCACCCCAGATACTAACCTGCAAATTTCACCCCAGATACTAACCTGCAAATTTCACCCCAGATACTAACCATCCAAATTTCACCCCAGATACTAACCTGCAAATTTCACCCCAGATACTAACCTGCAAATTTCACCCCAGATACTAACCTGCAACTTTCACCTCAGATACTAACCATCCAAATTTCACCCCAGATACTAACCTGCAAATTTCACCCCAGATACTAACCTGCAAATTTCATCCCAGATACTAACATGCAAATTTCACCCCAGATACTAACATGCAAATTTCACCCCAGATACTAACCTGCAAATTTCACCCCAGATACTAACCTGCAAATTTCACCCCAGATACTAACCTGCAAATTTCACCCCAGATACTAACCATGCAAATTACACCACTATCAAATTTCTATGCCTAGTATTTATAAATGGTTACCAATGGTTCGTTGATTCTACCAGTCGCTAAAATCTCTGTCGATATTGGATGTGACAAACAAGTATCCTTTGTTTGCTGGATACAAGTTGTGAGAGATCTGATGTATTGTTTAGCTTGTTGGATAAGTTTCATGGTTTAGGTTTTCCCCCAAACGACCGTAAATTCTTAATTAAAACTTTCTTGGGGAAAGAGCTAAAAAAAATGTGCAAGGAATTCGTTTTGTGCCTTTCTTGATTGATGAAAATTTACATCCTACTTTCCGTACTAATGGATTGACTTTTGTAATTGAAGATCTTATGAAACATAAATTTGAGCTAGTTACTGATTATTCTGAGTTGAACAACGACACGTTGCCTGCACATGGTGTATTGACAGTTGATGTGATTAAATTCCTAGGACCTATGAATTTAAGCAGATTTAGATGGGGACACGATTTGGAGTTCCCTAAGGGCAAGGTTTTGTTCGGAAGTATATCTGACTTAAGATCTCAGACAAAAAAAAACTGCTTTTAAATTATGCTCAGATTGTCGACAAATATTCTTTTTGCGACATTACTCATGTTTACTTTGTGTTGGACTCTAAATCAGGATCTGCTGAACGGTTACGAAGAGTTTTCTGTTGATAGAACCGTTGATTGCTTGTATAGTTTAGAGACGATGGGTATCGTAGAAAATGACTAACTACGATAAGAAGAAAATTCAAGCCGTTCGTTCTTCTATCAGTTTTTCGACGTTTGTTATCATCTAGGTCTACCCTGGGACGAGGATAAACTAAGTACATTACCCTTTAACTACCTGGTAGCCCTGTCAGGGTTAGATCGTGTTTCTCGTAAATTATCTGAAAGGGATTTGTACCTTGAATATTGTCAAGTGTTTTTGGAACAAGAGCGAATAAATGTCAATCCTTCTAATTTTAGTGAGTACATTTGGATTCCGCATCGTCCAGTGTTTAAACAAGACTTACAGTGTACAACAAAGATCCGTCCTGTCTTTAATTATTCTTTGAGAACAAGCGGAAACCCTTCTCTTAACGACTGTGCTTATGCCGGAGTAAATTTGAACTCGGATATGCTCGAATGGATACTAAAATTCAGGACTAATCGGTTCGTCCTTTTGGCAGACATCAGAAAGGCTTTTCTGATGATTGAACTAAAAAAATGAATCCGATTAAAACCGTTTCTGTTTTTTGTTTTGTTTTTTTTTTTTTTTTTTTTTGTTTGTTTGTTAAGCTTGAAAATAGACTAGTATGTTTTAGGTACATGGCTCTCATATTTGGGTTTGTGTCTATTTTAAATTACATTGTGAAGTACGACGTGGAGAAATATCCACCGGGTCCTTTCTAGTTTTTATGCTAGTGAACACTCACCAGTCTCCACCTCATCTTCTACGGTTGTATTTAGACGCTGTGGAGATTATGCAGGGGGGAGGGTTTTCTTTGAAAACTTGCTGCAGTAATATTAAAATGGCCGCGCAGCGTATGAAACTCATATTTGGGCTTGTATTTAGCTCATTTATTTCAAATTACATTGTGAAGTATCACGTGGAGAAAATCCACCGGGTCCTTGTAAGGGTTTTTCGTTGAAAGTTTTTACGTTGACGACTTAGTGAAGACTCACCAGTCTCCCGTTTATCTTTTAGAGTTGTATTTAGACGCTGTAGTGGTTATGCAGGAAAGAGGTTTTTTCTTTGAAAATTTGCTGCAGTAATATTGAAATGGCCGCACAGCGTATATAACTTGATGACAATTACTCCTCTCATGGAAATTCGTATGAAAAGGTTTGAGGTTACCTTTACGACTCTTTATCTGACAAGATGAAATTATGTTCTTGCATAGTTGGAAGGAATGTCTCTACTAAACTTGACATCTTGTCCGTGAATTCCTCAGTCTTGGATCCGATAGGATTGATATTACCTGTAACGATTAAAGGTCGGATAATTCTGAGCACGCTCTGGAAATCGGGGATTACCTGGGACCAGAATGTTCCGCACGATATTTTGATCTCTTGGAAGATTCTTTACAAAGAGCTAATTGATATTGGAAATTTTGAGTTCAACAGATACCCTGTTGATACAGATTCTGTTGCGGTCTTGATAATATTTTGCAATGTTTTAAATCAGGCTTTATGGCATTGCTGAATATTTATACCAGCATTGTGAAGCTGATTTAATTTTTTTCCAACGCAAAGGTAGCTCCTTCTGTTCAGAGGATCTGACCCACATCGGAATTATTAGCTGCTTATATGTGTGTCAAACACGTTTCTGCGCTGGTTAATAAGTTCGCTTCCAAAATGTTGAGTGAAATCATTATAGCCGTGGATGCTCAAGTTATGCTATCCTGGCTTTTGTCCAAAACTATTAAGTCGATGTGTCAATTTACCAGAAATTGTTTAAAGGATATTAAAACAATGATTGTTGGTTTACGTAACAGGTGATATAAGGAAAGTTAAAATATATCAACACAGGAGATTATCCTGCAGACATCGTTACACAAGATATCTCTCTAAATAAATTTAGAAGGGAGATAAAAGTTTGGTTGAGAGGTTCTGTCTGGTTGAACGGAGATGACTTAGACTAGCCTACCTTTGGTTTGGAGTGCCTTAGCTCGACCAATAAAATAGTTACTAATGCATATACTAGGTGTGAGGATGAGTTGAATGATCTTTCTGTAATTAATGTAGAAATATTTTCATGTTTAAATAATTTGATAAGAATATTGACTTTCGTTTTTAAATTAATATTTAAAATAAAAAATTGTCGATTGTGATTTTAGTTTTAAGACCAGATCTTATTTAATTAAACTTAAATTTAATTAAACTAAATTTCTGTTCAGGAAAAAGAATTATTTGGATGCATCCTCCTGTAATGAGATCCGTTTATTGGTATCTAAATTTAGTCTATATCTGGATGAAGTAGGGTTGATATGTTCTCGGGGACGAATTGACAACTCTGCCTATTTTTCAAAATGTATTATGCATCCTATTTTGTTGCCTAGGTCATGTCATGTGACTCATTTGATTGTCATGGATTGTCATGTTAGGTGCAAATATTTGGGAATAGCTGCAACTCTTACCAAGCTGCGTCTCTCGGGATTTTGGTTACCTAAAGCCAAACAGGCTATCAAAATGGTAATCTCTGGTTGTACTGTCTGTAAAAGATACAATTCTCTGTCCTTTAAGTACCCCAAGATTACTAACTTGTCCAAGTATCGGGTTAACTTGCATACTGGTAATAACTTTATGGGTCACTTGTGAGTTCAGGAGGGTGACGAAACTAAGAAAATGTATATATTGATATTCACATGTTTTAATGTCAGAGCCATTCATCTGGAGTTTGTGCCTGACATGTCTGTTCGCTCTGTTGTATTGTCCTTTTTGAGATTCTTTAATATGTTTGGAGTTCCTTCACACATTTATTCTGACAACGCTCGTTCTTTTGTAGCTGGTTGTGGCTTAATAGAACAAGTTTATTTGTCGGATGAGTTTAAGACAAATTGTGACACTTACCGCATCAAACATCAGATCATACTTATGTATTCGGCCTAGTATGGGTCGATGTGGAAAATATTAATTAAGGTAGTTAAGAACTGTCTTTTTTAAAGTAGTTAGACGAAGGAAGTTGGATTATTTCCAACTCCTAACGGTCTTGTCTGGCTTGCAAGGGTCTATTAATGACAGACCTTTAACTTACCGTTGATCTGACGATTCAAGTTTGGAAGAAATTACTCTTAATGTATTTGTCCTTTTATCCAAAATTCTGTATTTTTAAATTTAGAAGATGTTTTTGTGAGTCGTACTTCTGGCAGGGAAGAATTCGTGAGAAGTTTACAATGTTGGGATGAATTTTTGCTTCAGTTTAAGCAGATGTTGTACAAGAGTTACTTCTTGGGATTAAGAGAATTGTCATGTGATTTGTACCAGGCCGAATTTGATAATAGAATCAAAATAGGTGATGTGGTTGTAATAATAAAAAAAAAAACAAATGAAGCATACATGGTCCCCCGAGAGTGCACAGTGAATGATACATAAAAAATGACTAAGTTCAGCATTAGCCCCCCCCACCCACCATTTTAGCCCCAAAAGTCCTAAGGGGTCGTCAAATCCTGGTGAAAATGAACAAACGGTGCAGTTTTAGCCATTAACATATGTAAATTTGAGTTCTGCACTACGCAAAAAAAGAAATTACTAAGTCCATCATTTGTCCCCAGCCATTTAGCCCCAAAGTGCCCAAGGCCTTAACATATTTAAATTTGAGTTCAGCACCATGCAAAACTGTTAAATAGACATACACAGAAAATTTTGGACAAATATGGTAAAATAGTCCCAAAAAATGGAGTGTTTTTATTAGCCCTAAAAGAGCTCCAGGGATACACCCAAGAGTTATCACGAAGTATAGACAAACAAAATTATATTGAAATCAGTTAGTTACAAATTTTCAGAAAGTTTTATAAAAATCTAAGGCATCATTTTTTTTTTTTTAATGAGCACATAAGTGTCAATTTTAGCCATTTTAACCCGAAAGGCAACCCTGGGGAGGAGGAATCGGCGTTTTTGCGGAAAATCCGTTGTTACTTTTTTACTCATATCATGTTTAATGTTTGTGCAAAATTTCAAAAAATTCCAAGGCGTAGTTATTGAGAAAAGTGTGAGCAGACGAATGGACGATGTTGAATGTTCAGGTCCACCCTCCTTTTGTCGGGGGACCAAAATATAAACTCCGGTGAAGCCACGTCCTTATTGGGATCTGGGAAGAGTGATTAATCTCACTACCGGTACTGATAATTTAATTAGTTCGTTATGATTAAGAAGAGTGATGGCGTCTCTCATTCAAGTTTTTAAGGATACAGATTTCTCCATTCTTTAAGATATTTGTATCCTTTAGAACTTTCCATTACTATTCTGGCAGATTTTTAAGCCAAAGAGACCCTGATTTTCTTTGGTAATTAGTTGGTTATTAAAGGATTTCCTTTTTCTCTCTCTATCTATCTTTTCTTTTCTTTTTTTTTTCTTTTTTTTTTTGTTAGGGGAGTGTAAAAACTTTTGGAGGGATATATTTCTTCTCTATTTTGCACTTCTTCCTTTCTCTTGAGTTTGCGGTTTATATGTGTGTCAAACACGTTTCTAATTGACGTGACTAATATCTGCCTGTTGCCGGATCTGCGCATTCCGCATTTTGTGAAAATGTATTGACGTATTATCTTCTCTCCATCTAAACAGGACGTTAAAATATTGAAGTGAATTCGTCTAAGTTACCTGGTGGAGTTTATAATGTTGAAGTGATTGCGTCTAAGTTACCTGACGAATTCCTATCTCGCTGAGAGAAATCTACTTCAAGGAAATCCAAGAAATCTGTCAAAGACTTGGCAGTTAGATATGTTGAAAAAATGCCAGCTTACGGGAGAGAAGATACACGTGGAAAATATTCTCACTGGGAAATATTGAATTGGAAGTATCTATCGCTATGTTAGGACGATACAAAAGTACAATGCAAGGGGAGAAAATCTTTACTTCTTTGGGCAAACTTGTCTCCCCTTGTTCGAGTTCTAGACTTTAAATTCTCGTGACTTCTCACGAGATCAACGACCGGAAGCAGGAGAGTGGGAGAAGGAGAGTGACTTTCAAAATAGAGAAATGAACATCATTCCTGTCCGTTTCAGTTAAGTTGACTACTAATCTTTTCATGTATTATGTTTGAATTGTCGTTATGTGTGTGTGTGTGTGTGTGTGTGTGTCGTCATAATAAACGTGTATCGCCATGTAATAGCGAGTGATTATCTTATTTGTTTCTAATTATTCCATGGGCTATTGTCTTTCATCATGTGCTTCAAACATACTCACGTGAAGGCTGGACACCATGCGGTAAGATATTTTGTTGCATTGATGCTAACGCACCCCACTATATAACACACTATAACAAGATAGTTTCCTCTAATGCCTGAGGAAAATGGATACGTCTCAAGCTGCAGTTTTTCTAGGTTAAAAGAAAATAATATTTCTGTTCTGACCGGAATCAAAGAAGGAACTAGGAAGTCTTTTTTTTTTACCGAACTTCTTGTCTTTTCAGAGAACGTTAATATACGAAGAATTGTGTGTTGTTGTTTTTTTTTCCAGGTTATTCCTTAAGGAAAATTAGGAAATAAATTCCTCGCTATAAAAGAACACTCTCGGCACATTATTTCAGATAATAAGTTATCTTTGTCTGCAAATATTTCAACTAATCTACTCGAGAGGACTTTTATTTGTAAAAATACGAAATTACAAAATGTAAGTTTAAATTGCAAATAAAAGGGAGTGAACTCTTTTCAGATTTGCTAAAGTATTTCGAACATTCTAAAAAAAAAGCCTGCTTTGGTTAAAATCTCATATCAGAGAAGTAAGTAAAAAAGGCCTCCTTAACCCGTCCGTCTTTTTTTCTTTCTTTCTATCTTTGGTAAGTGTTACCACACAAAGGACTTTCTTTGTAGCTGAGAGCAAAATTTAAGCAGCAGATAGTTCGTGAACCTTTTTTGGTTCCAAGTTTCTTTTTTTATTCTTTTTCCAATGAAATTGTTTGTTTGTTTCTATCCAGCAAGTTGTTTCTCTTCTCATTTATTTTTGTTGCTTTTCTTTATCTTTTTATTGATAACGTTTTTACGCGTCGAATGACCTTCATTGGAAGTGATGATGATAATAATTTCGACATCTTTTTTCTTTATAAAAGCTTTTATCCATTTTTGCATATTACTGACCAAATTTTTGCAGGTAGTAAAATGTATTTTCTGCAACTCTTTATGAAGTTTGGCCTCTAATTCTTTTTTATGTACATTTGACCATTTTCACTCTTTTCGCTAGATGGGACCACAAAGTTTCCATAGGATTTAGGTCTGGGGATCAAGAGGGCCACTTCATCACTGTAATCCATTTTTCTCAAAACAATCCATTGAAACTTTTGACCTATGACACGGAGCATTGTCTTCTTGGAAGGTTACATCACTTAGAATGTTATTATTAAATACTTTAATCTTAGAGTCTTAGTAAACCTGGTCCAACGTGTTAGTATAAGTTGTGGCGTTCATTCTGCTTTCACGCGTGTACAACATTCCAGTACATGAAGAAACCATGCAGCCTCAAACCATTCCGCTTTCTCCTCCAAATTTGACAGTTGGAACCCCACAATCAAAATGAAATGTCTCTTCTTCCCTACAGCGAAACTAAAGCGTTATAGGAGCGCCCAAAATCTGATAAAAAAAAAAGAATGTTACAACTTTTGAATAAATGTTATAGAAAAAAATTGATTGTTCCTTCCAAAGTTTAGGAAGTAGAAGCTGTTAACTTACCTTAAAGTTACTTTCGCCAGACCAAATCATTTTAGCCCAATCATCAGGTGTCCAATTTTCATGTTTTCTTTTTGTTTGTTTTGTGGGAGGTGTATTTTTTGTTGTTTTTTGTTTGTTTATTTTTCGGGGGGTCAAATTCTAGTCGTTGTTGCTTGTTGACCTGAAACAAGTATGGCTTCTTCCTTGCTTTACATCCTTTTAATCCCACTACTAATACCTTTTTTCTCACTATTCGAGCTGATATGTATTCGTTAGCATCCTCCCTAAGTTCAACAGCAAGCGTCGAAGAACTTTTCTTCCTATCTGCAAGGGATGCTATTTTCAAAGACCTGTCTTCCCTGGCGGTTGTAAAATTTTACGGCCTTGTTCTTTTCTGTTTTTGAAAGACTTTGTTTTCTTGTGTCTTTTAATCGTTGTTTGAATTCCTTTCATTGAACATTCCATCTTCCTGGCAATTTCTACCTGAGAATATCGTTCACTAGATAAAGCAATAATGTGTGCCCTTTTAATCCCTTAAAGCTGCTTATTTGGAGACATTTTCAGTTAAATATACTATTATAACACTAGTAGGAATTGAACATTACCTGAAAAATAAGAAACAACTTTTAGTATGACAATGAATAATTTGGAATATTGAAATGAGTTTAGTATGAAACTCAGCTAAAACTCTTGAATGAGGCTTTAAAGCAAATAAATGCTACAATCTACTGTTAAATATTTTACATTGTCTCTCAATTAACATTGTACGATTCTTAACATTTTTTAACACTCCTTATACATAGGTATAAATTACTGTCTCAATTTTTATAGGTGTTCTATAATTTTGGCCATATGCATATATATATGTGTGTGTGTGTGTGTGTGTGTGTGTGTGTGTGTGTGTGTGTGTGTGTGTGTGTGTGTGTGTGTGTGTGTGTGTGTGAAATTTTGGAGGGGTACAGAATTTAATAATGGCTAAATACAGACCAATCAACATAATGATTTAAAAAAATAAAAAATGAAAATAAAGGTTAGCTAACCAGGTTTCGTTCCTCGCTCAACAGAGCTAAATCGAGGAAAATATTATATTAAGTATTATATTATATTAGATTATATATGTATATGTATATATATATATATATATATATATATATATATATATATATATATATATATATATTATAAAACAAATAAATGACAAAAGTCTATATTCCAAATTTCATGATGTTGCCAATTATACAATTTATTCCTTAAAGTACATTGACATTTACAATTCTTGACAGCACCTGTTTCGTAGCGCAAGGTAATTGCAACTTCTCTCACAATTTTTGAATTTTGTAATCCTGGCCATATGCATTTTATTTGCTATTTTTTCTGATGAGTTAGGGGCAGAATAGATCTATTGATTGATATGATAATTAAATGAATAATTTTGCGGTAAATGGGGATAAAAAGCAAATAAAAAGAGCATAGCCATAGCATGGATTGACTACAAGAACGCCTACGACAGAATCTCTCAAGCATAGATAATTGAATAATTAAGAATGTACAAAAAAGTCGATAAGATTATTAACTATTATTAAGATTGTATCGATGATGCCACTCAATTACATACTCCAGAAATGTGAGGTCGGATACAAGTTTACAGGCACAGAAGAAAGAATAAATCACCTCATGCACATGGACGACCTAAGATTATTTGAAAAAAGGAACTGGAAACGCTGATAAACACGACCAGAATGGAAAAGTTTGTATTGTTAAATAGCTGGAAAGAGAAAAACTGGAGACATCGATGTGCATGAAAGTATCAAACGAAGAAGAGACGACGGTATGATAGCTATAAATATTGGAGAGTTCTAGAAGTAGACACCATCAAATCTACAGACATGAAAGAGAATATTGGGAAAGGACACTTGAAAAGAACAAGAAAACTCATAGAAACAAATTATATAGTAGAAATCTAGTTAAAGGAATAAGTTGGACAATTCATAGGCTGGACAAAAGAACTAAGACATATTGACCAGAAGACTAAGAAACTAATGACTTTACATAATGCATTACAGCAGAAAGATGATACTGGTCGATTCTACGTGAAAAGGTATAAAGGAGAAGAGGACTGGTAAGTTTAGAAAATTACGTTAAAGCCACATAAACGTGCTCAGAACTCAAAAATACTAATCTCTTTAGCGATAGACACGGTCATATTAAACAATACATGAAGCAGTGAACCAGAAACAAAAAGACACGAAAAATAGTAAAAAATAAGCTACAAGGACGATTTATGTGAATGACAATAGAAGAGACCCACGAAAACACCTGGACATGGCTAAGAAAAGAACACTTGAACGGAGAAACGAAATCACCACTGACACTTGCACGAAACAATACGATAAGAACTAACTACAACAAGGCTAAACTAGATCAAACCCAGGAAAACAGTAAATGTAGATCGTTGTAATTAAAGAGAGGAACGGTAAGTCACATAATAAGTGAATGCAGAAAACTCGTCTCACAGGAATACACAAACAGATACGATTGTGTGGGCAAAGAATTATGCAAATGATTGCACTTTAAACGCGTAAACAATGAAGACAGTAATGGAGAATAAAAATCACAGGATGCAGAGACGTGGAAGTACAAAGAGATAAATTTATCCAAACAATGAAACCGGGCATCATCATAGTTTAAAAAAAAAAACAGGAAAAAAATGTCAAATTGCAGAATATTCTATTATTGATCTTTAACAGAAACAAGTGTAGGAGTATTAGCAACAGCAGCAGCAGCAGTAGTAGTAGTATGTTGATTAGTTATCTTTACGATAACTTCATTTCCGTTTGACCATCCCAATGATAAGAATGGCTTTTCTAAATAATAACGGAGAGTCATTGTTAGCATGGGGATTGGGGGGAGGGGGCTGGCTCCAGTGCTTGTGTAGATCGATAATGTTTTAAAACAACGCAGATAAAAACATTGTTACGTACTTACGTATCATGTCGAAATTAGTATAAATTCCAAAAATTACGAAGAATAATCCGCTAGAAAAATAATTACAAGATACAGGGAGGGAACGTTACATCTCCTACATCTCTCTTTTATCCGGGTTTTTTATATCCGTTTACACTGTACATTAACAAAGTCTCTAATTTGGGACCAGAAAATCTCTCTTATATCCGTTTTCTTATATTAGAAGCTCTTATATCCGGGTTACACTATATATATATATATATATATATATATATATATATATATATATATATATACTTTTAATTTATACTAATTCCGACATGACACGAAAGTACGTAATAATGTTTTCACCTGAAATGTGTTAGTTTAAAAGATTTCTATTCTACGCAAGCACCAGATCTTCCTTTGCCTGTTCTGTAAGATTTCACTAACAATTTAATAAACAAAAGACACCGTAAAATTTCAATTAAAAATGAATCAGTAACCAGAAGTGAAGTCGAAACTGATGAACCGCCCCCTTAAGTAATGACACTTTATCAAATCTCCAAACGAATACTACAACACTATCCCATTGATTACTGTATACGTAATAATCCTTCCCTTATCCCCGAGTGGCTTCTGGGCCTTGATAAGTGGTGACCTCCATGTAAAATTAAAAAAAAAACCTGAATCGGAGAAATAGCCCAGTAGTTTTAATCCTTTGTTATTTATCTGATATAGGCGATTCAGAAGTATAGGCGACCCTGGCGATCCAACCTCATCATTTCTCGCACAAAAATCCGACTGTTCAATTTCAACATCAAATCAGTGCTACTGTATGGAGCAGACACGTGGAGAACAACAAAGACCACCATCGGAAGAGTGCAGGCTTTCATAAACTCGTGCCTTCGAAGAATGCTAAGGATCCACTGGCCAACTACCATCAGTAATGCAGATCTCTGGGAGAGAACTAACCAAGTACCAACAGAAGAAGAGATCAGAAGAAGGAGATGGCAATGGATCGGACACACCCTGAGGAAACAACAAACGAATATCACACGCCAGGCCCTCAGGGAAAGAGGAAAAGAGGCCGACCAAAAAACACCTGGAGAAGAGACCTGGAGGCAGACGCTAAGCTGACCGGCTACTCCTGGAGGGAGTTGGAGCAAATACCCAGGATGCGTGGATTGTCAGGCAGTTGTGGACGGCCTATGCCCCACCAGGGGCTCAAGGCTTAAGTAAGTAAGAGTGTTCCCGTACCACCTGTATCAGATAAAAAGCTAGCCTCGATATGAAAATGTTCCGATTACCAAACCGGACTTCCTATTTTAATTTTAAATAAATAAGCAAATTGACATGAAAGAAAATATGTGAAACTTTTAAACAGGTTTTATTTATTATATGTGTGTGTGTGTGTGTGTGTGTGTGTGTGTGTGTGTGTGTGTGTGTGTGTGTGTGTGTGTGTGTGTGTGTGTGTGTGTGTGGATAGATAGATAGATAGATTACAGATTTAATTAAAATTAACACAGGAAGTCCGGTTTGGTAATCGAAACATTTTCACATCGAAGTTAGGTTTTCACAGGTCGCACTTAGGTTCGCTTATGCTTCTGAATCGCCCCGGTATACTAATTGTTTTTTATGCTAAATTTAATGGTAATTTGGGGGGGGCAGCAGGCCAAAAAGTACGCCACACGCCAAATTTCATTCCGTCATAAAAACAACTTTCTACAGAAAAAAAAAAACTAATTATTACATTTTTATCTAGCGAATAAACATAAAATTATATATGAAAACCCACGTTTATTATTTTTAAAATCCAACAACGGAGCTGATGTCGATGTTTTCTATTGTAAAACAAAATTAACCTTTTTACGAATATCTGTGTGGAGTACTGCTGAATTATTTTTTCTAAAGAATAAAAATGAATGAAAAAAATTGTTATAATAATCTTAATACATTTATCCAGCGAATAAACATAAAAATATATATGAAAAAAAATACGTTTAAAAATAAATGCTAGTTTTGTTTTACAATCGAAAACATCGACTTCAGCTCCGTTGCTGGATTTTAAAAATAATAAACATGGTTTTTCATATATAATCTTATGTTTATTCGCTAGATAAAAATGTAAAAATAAGTTCAGTATTTTTTTATTTTTTTATTTTTTATTATTTGTTTTGTAGAAAGTTGTTTTTATGACGGAATGAAATTTGCCGCACTGGCGTACTTTTTTGCGTGCTGGCGTGCCAAAATGTGCCTATTCCCTGTGAATTAATACGTAACCTTGCGACCCAGTAAAGGTGACGAGCGCAGCAGGAAAATATTTACTGCGATAAAAAGAAAATGAAGGGAACTTTGACACCTGATGTGAATACGAATCGACGTAGATAAGAGGTCAAATTTGATTAAATACAAAAGATAATAAAATAGAGAAATCCTAACATAAAAATAGGAAAAAAACAGCAGAAAAATGAGCAAACAGAAATAGGAGAATTAAAGAGAGATAATTTACAGAGAAAGTTCGGGGGTGGGGGTGGGAGGATAATGTTTTTTCTTTT
This sequence comes from Euprymna scolopes, assembly GCF_053919585.1. Lineage (NCBI taxonomy): Eukaryota > Metazoa > Mollusca > Cephalopoda > Sepiida > Sepiolidae > Euprymna > Euprymna scolopes. The sequence goes on from NC_136506.1 coordinate 74,312,289, forward strand.
ATTTATTTTCAGGCAATGGTCATAGTTTAGTATTGTTTTCTCTTTGGCCAAAGGAAAAGAAATATTTGGCGAAAGTGTAATTAATTGACAACACAAAAAGAAATGAAAAAAAAAGCAAATTGCGGACCCGAACGAGTTTGCCTACAACCTGTAAATGATTTTTTTTATTATTACAGATTGAACTTTCAGGTTACAAAAAAAAAAAAAAAAAAAAAAAAAAAAAAAAAACATTGGAAAAAAAGTATTTTTAATAACTTTTAACATCTGGGATCACTTTTTAATTATAACGTTTTACTAAATTGTGCCATTCACTTTCGGATACGATGAAAATCACGACATATGAAAACCCAATTAAAAACATGTTTATATATATATATATATATATATATATATATATATATATATATATATATATATATATATATATATATATATATATATATAAAATTAAATTATTTCATTTTTCTTTTAGTTTTTTTTTATAATTTTTGGTCGTATCCGAAAAACTTGTACCCAGAAAACTCGTCCATTTTTGCTTAGTAGGAAAACTGTTCCCTTATTGAATAAATATCGATTGAAAACACATTTTATGAGCGTTTTTGAGGGAGATATTGTTTTTAAGAGACTATACCCCCATAATATTTTTTTTTAATATTTTTACTTGTTTACTGTTGTTTTAAAAAAAATAAAATTGATTTTCTAAGTGTCTATTTTCTTCCTAACCGGCTAAGTTGTTTGTGGTTTCACTTATTTTAAAGCATTTATTCTGTTCAACAACGAGACTGCAGATCGCATAATATTTTTTAAAGGTTTATACTTATTTACTGTTTTTCTTTTAGGGCAAAATCGATTTTTCTTACCTACCTGGATAAGTTGTTAGTGGTTTAATTTATTTTGAAGCGTTTATTCAGTAAAAAAAAAAAAAAAAAATAGCGTCGAGTGTTACATTCTTTTCCTCCTTCACGGTACAAGTTCGAACCTGCCTGCCTACTACAAATTTTTTTTTCTTTTTTTTTTTTTTGCTCAACGCACACCTCCAAACACCCAGGCTAGTCTATAATATAAATTTCACCTGCCTGTTTAAATGTATGTATGTATGTATGTATGTATGTATGTATGTATGTATTTATGTATGTATGTATGTATGTATGTATGTATGTATGTATGTATGTATGTATGCCTAAAACTTTCGACAGACGCGACGGATTTTCACGAGATCGGTATCATTTTGAAGCTTTACATCTCGGATGCCAAATATCGAAAAATTTACCAAAAAAATTAATTTCTTCACTCTCAACTGGGCAGTTTTCTACAAGGAGGGGTCGATTTTTTGCGAGCCATTTTTGCAAGTCATCGTATCGGTTAGATTGACTGCCTAATTTTAACGTTCCGAACTTCCGTCGCGTCATGGAGTAGCGAAAAGACGTCAGATTTTTTTTTTTTCATTTTCTTTTCTTTCCGCCTTTGCGTGCCTACCACCACTTTTTTTTTTTTTTTTTTTTTTTTTTTGCTCAACACATACCTTCAAACTTCCGGGCAACGCTGGGCACCCAGGCTAGTTGAATATAAAAAAAGAAAAATTTCCGCCGATCAAATTGGATCCATTTTTAGAAGCCTATGATACAGATTCTAAAGAAAAAGAAATGCTTACAAAAAGTTTCATGACTTAAAAACTATGCAAGCCGATAGAAAATTAAATTTTCTTTCATTTGGTAAAAGTTATTATATATTTGATTCCTCAATATTTTTATTTTACGGCAGAATTCAAACTCGTCACATAGAGCACACAGTACGTGTCTGTAAACATTACATCACTCCAATTCTCTCTCTCTCTCTCTCTCTCTCTCTCTCTCTCTCTCTCTCTCTCTCTCTCTCTCTCTATCTATCTATCTATCTATCTATGTCTATCTGTCTATTTATCTATCTATATCTATATATCTATATATCCATCTATATATGTGTGGGCGTGTGTGTGCGCGCGCGCGTGTGTGTGTGTGATATCTTTAGCGCAAATTCAACATTCCGACATAACAGATTTTTTTTACATTAGTCCTCGCGCGAAAGAGCAGGACACAAAATGTTTTAAATAATAATAATAATAATAGAAAACAATAACAAAGACTTTCGCTGGCGAGGACTACTATTGACCGTAACCAGTTATACACTCCTTTTGAAATTTTCATCTCTATTTTTCTCGTTATGTACTGAATATTTGTTAATGAAACCTATATGAAATATGTTCCTTATTAAATTGTAAAGATTTTCTATTCTGAAAGAAGTTTAAAAACATTTCATCTAAAAAAAGTTATTGTAAAGTTTTTGTTAAAAATAATTAAGATTTTCTCATTATTCAGACCTGTATTACAAAGAGGGTGTTGCAAAAATGAGTTGCGGTGTGAAGAGAAATACAAACTGAAACAGAGAGAATATTCAGACCTGTAATAATACAAAGAGGGGGTTGCAAAAATGAGTTGTGGAGTGAGGAGAAATACAAACTGAAACAGAGAATATTCAGACCTGCGATAATATAAAGAGGGGGTTGCAAAAATGAGTTGTGGTGTGAGGAGAAATACAAACTGAAATAGAGAGAAGGAGAGTTTTAAAATATAATCTTAAAAAGATAAGATACAAGTTAGAAAAGCATTTCATCCAAAGCATGAAAATTATTTTACTATAGGCTTTAAAAATAAAGGTACAAGATTCAATTTGAAATTTATTTATCTTCAAAGTGCACTTTTATAAATTTTACAAAGTAATGTATAAAAATTTAATTTAAATTGAATCAAAAAATTACCTTGGATTTATTTTATGTAATGTCATTTTGGTGCACTTTAAAAACATTATCTTTCATCTAGCAATTAATGATATAGATATAAAATTTTCAATGATTTTTTTAAAGTGCAACAGAATGTACATTACATAAAATAAATCCAAGGTAATTTTTTGATTCAATTTAAATTAAATTTTTATACCTTACTTTGTAAAATTTATAAAAGTGCACTTTGAAGATAAATAAATTTCACATTGAATCTTGTACCTTTATTTTTAAAGCCTATAGTAAAAACATTTTGTTTAACAATTTTCATGCCTTGGATGAAATGCTTTTCTAACTTGTATATATTTCTTTCTTTCTTTCTCTCTCTCTCTCTCTCTCTCTCTCTCTTTCTTTCTTTCTTTCTTTCTCTCTCTCTTTGCTACTTTTATTTTTTATTAATTAAATTTTATTGATTTTCCATTTGGCTTCGCCTTGTTATTTCCACCTGTTCCATCGTCATACAAATTTCACCGGTGTCTTGAGAATAAGTATCCCAAAATCATTTTCTATTTTTAAATTTTCACTTCTTTTTTATATGCTATGTATCATATCTCTTTCCAGTAAAATGATCAATAATTATGTCGGCAGCCATTTAATTTTTCCATATAAAGCATTTGGTCCTCTTTAAGAAAGGGCTTCCGAAGCACACTTTAGCAAACATTGTTTTATATAACAAAATCCCTACTGGGCAACGCCGTGTCGCGACAACTATTACTACATTAATGAATCTACACTTTTAATCAACTAGCAGTTCAGCCCGGCTTCGCTCGAGCCCTATGTACTGTCCATAGCTTTATGTGCCTGTGTATATATATATATATATATATATATATATATATATATATATATATATATATATATATATATATATATATATATATTAAAAAGTTTTGCTCATGTCCAGGTAACCCACAGCTAAAATTTCAGGTGTTTAGACCGAAATTGGTGGAGGAGTTTGGTAGAGTCTACAAAGGTCAACTCTTTCAACTTTGACCTCTTGGCAGCTAAATTTTCACCTAAAAACTTATTAAAAAGCTTGCTGCATGTCTGAATACCCGTTATGTATAATTTCAAATGTTTAAAATTAGCTGAATAGTTTCCTAGAATGTTAAAATTTAGCTGAATAGTTTCCTAGAGACCGAAAACGTCAAATCTTTTGAACTTTAACTCATTGGCAGCCAAAATTTTAGCCAAAAACCGAGTAAAAAGCTTGCCCTATGTCTGAATACATTTTATGTAAAATTTCAAATGTTTAGACTCAAAATTAGCTGAGTAATTTGGTAGAGACCGCAGGGGTAAATTTTATTAACTTTGACCCCAATTTTGACCCCTTAACATTTATTTTTTGGGGTTCAAATCGAATTAAAAAGTTTGATCCATGTCCAAGTAACCTACATCTAAAATTTCAAATGTTTGGGCCCAAAATTGGCGGGTGAGTTTGGTGGAATTTTCAAAGTTCAAATCGTTGAACTTTGACCCCTTGACAGTCAAATTTTTAGCCGAAACCCGATTAAAAAGATTTTGCCAAATCACAATACCTGTTATGTCAAATCTCGAGTCTGTAGACTGAAAATTGACAGTTATTTGGTAGGGAAATGTACACACGCAGACAGATAGACACACATACAGACATTTTCATTTTTATATATAGGTTGATTCTTTCAGTGTGAATGAGTTATTATCCATTGATTTTTTTTCTATTGCACATTTTATTCGTGTTAACTTTCATGTTGCGATTGTTAGGCTTCCGTTTCGTGCGTGAAGTTCTTTGAACACGCGTCCAATTAAGATATTCAAACAAACGTTTAGTCTGGTGACACAAACAGATACGCCGCGACAGGTGCGTAAAAGGAATCGATAGAAACGTGTTTAAAAGAAGAAAGAACTAGTCGTTGTACAATAAACAAAGGGAGAAAATTAAAAAGAAACTAGACACACCCACCCGGGACCCTTTAGGTCAGCATTTTGTATACTATATAGTGGTTTAGTGCAAAAATAATATTGTTTTCTCACATAGGTTACTTTTATATATGATTTCTGAATTAATTCATTGATATATATAGCCATGTTATATATCATTTTGAAGCGCGTTTTTCGCTCTATCGAATAGCGTTATTTTTTACCGTTTTCAATCTCTTCATTCATTTTTTTTTTTTTTTGCAGGCTTTTCGACAGTATGGGCCAAATTTAAATCCGCACGATTTTCTTGATCCAGTTCAAAGTAAGCTGAAAGGCTGCCGAGAAATCTCGACAACTTCCTGCGCGAAAAATGCTTCAAAAGCCGAGATGATGCCGAATCGGTCTTCAATGAATTCATCGCTTCCAGAACTCTGGATTTCTATGCTAATGGGATAAATAAACCTGTTTCTCGTTGGCAAAAATGTGTCAATTCTAATGGTACTTATTTTGATTAATAAAGTTTGTTATGAAAGGAGTTATGATCTTTTGAAGTTGAACGTCAAAAAACATTATTTTTACACCAACCTATTACTAGAAGTATCCGTAATCCGTTGGGTCACAACCGCTACTACTTTGTATTCTACAGGGTGATTGGAAATATTATTAAGTACTTGTAATTTATTGCTGAAATATAAATTTTACAAAAATATGAATATAAGAAAATGTACAGCATGAAATTTTATTTAGAATTCAATATGAGTGCCACATACAAACACACTTAAAGATTAAAATTAGGGAGTTATTACCAAATATCCTGTAATATACCCATGATATAAACACTTATCAAGTTTACAAACACACTTAAAGATTAAAATTAGGGAGTTATTACCAAATATCCTGTAATATACCCATGATATAAACACTTATCAAGTTTACAAACACACTTAAAGATTAAAATTAGGGAGTTATTACCAAATATCCTGTAATATACCCATGATATAAACACTTATCAAGTTTACAAACACACTTAAAGATTAAAATTAGGGAGTTATTACCAAATATCCTGTAATATACCCATGATATAAACACTTATCAAGTTTACAAACACACTTAAAGATTAAAATTAGGGAGTTATTACCAAATATCCTGTAATATACCCATGATATAAACACTTATCAAGTTTACAAACACACTTAAAGATTAAAATTAGGGAGTTATTACCAAATATCCTGTAATATACCCATGATATAAACACTTATCAAGTTTACAAACACACTTAAAGATTAAAATTAGGGAGTTATTACCAAATATCCTGTAATATACCCATGATATAAACACTTATCAAGTTTACAAACACACTTAAAGATTAAAATTAGGGAGTTATTACCAAATATCCTGTAATATACCCATGATATAAACACTTATCAAGTTTACAAACACACTTAAAGATTAAAATTAGGGAGTTATTACCAAATATCCTGTAATATACCCATGATATAAACACTTATCAAGTTTACAAACACACTTAAAGATTAAAATTAGGGAGTTATTACCAAATATCCTGTAATATACCCATGATATAAACACTTATCAAGTTTACAAACACACTTAAAGATTAAAATTAGGGAGTTATTACCAAATATCCTGTAATATACCCATGATATAAACACTTATCAAGTTTACAAACACACTTAAAGATTAAAATTAGGGAGTTATTACCAAATATCCTGTAATATACCCATGATATAAACACTTATCAAGTTTACAAACACACTTAAAGATTAAAATTAGGGAGTTATTACCAAATATCCTGTAATATACCCATGATATAAACACTTATCAAGTTTACAAACACACTTAAAGATTAAAATTAGGGAGTTATTACCAAATATCCTGTAATATACCCATGATATAAACACTTATCAAGTTTACAAACACACTTAAAGATTAAAATTAGGGAGTTATTACCAAATATCCTGTAATATACCCATGATATAAACACTTATCAAGTTTACAAACACACTTAAAGATTAAAATTAGGGAGTTATTACCAAATATCCTGTAATATACCCATGATATAAACACTTATCAAGTTTACAAACACACTTAAAGATTAAAATTAGGGAGTTATTACCAAATATCCTGTAATATACCCATGATATAAACACTTATCAAGTTTACAAACACACTTAAAGATTAAAATTAGGGAGTTATTACCAAATATCCTGTAATATACCCATGATATAAACACTTATCAAGTTTACAAACACACTTAAAGATTAAAATTAGGGAGTTATTACCAAATATCCTGTAATATACCCATGATATAAACACTTATCAAGTTTACAAACACACTTAAAGATTAAAATTAGGGAGTTATTACCAAATATCCTGTAATATACCCATGATATAAACACTTATCAAGTTTACAAACACACTTAAAGATTAAAATTAGGGAGTTATTACCAAATATCCTGTAATATACCCATGATATAAACACTTATCAAGTTTACAAACACACTTAAAGATTAAAATTAGGGAGTTATTACCAAATATCCTGTAATATACCCATGATATAAACACTTATCAAGTTTACAAACACACTTAAAGATTAAAATTAGGGAGTTATTACCAAATATCCTGTAATATACCCATGATATAAACACTTATCAAGTTTACAAACACACTTAAAGATTAAAATTAGGGAGTTATTACCAAATATCCTGTAATATACCCATGATATAAACACTTATCAAGTTTACAAACACACTTAAAGATTAAAATTAGGGAGTTATTACCAAATATCCTGTAATATACCCATGATATAAACACTTATCAAGTTTACAAACACACTTAAAGATTAAAATTAGGGAGTTATTACCAAATATCCTGTAATATACCCATGATATAAACACTTATCAAGTTTACAAACACACTTAAAGATTAAAATTAGGGAGTTATTACCAAATATCCTGTAATATACCCATGATATAAACACTTATCAAGTTTACAAACACACTTAAAGATTAAAATTAGGGAGTTATTACCAAATATCCTGTAATATACCCATGATATAAACACTTATCAAGTTTACAAACACACTTAAAGATTAAAATTAGGGAGTTATTACCAAATATCCTGTAATATACCCATGATATAAACACTTATCAAGTTTACAAACACACTTAAAGATTAAAATTAGGGAGTTATTACCAAATATCCTGTAATATACCCATGATATAAACACTTATCAAGTTTACAAACACACTTAAAGATTAAAATTAGGGAGTTATTACCAAATATCCTGTAATATACCCATGATATAAACACTTATCAAGTTTACAAACACACTTAAAGATTAAAATTAGGGAGTTATTACCAAATATCCTGTAATATACCCATGATATAAACACTTATCAAGTTTACAAACACACTTAAAGATTAAAATTAGGGAGTTATTACCAAATATCCTGTAATATACCCATGATATAAACACTTATCAAGTTTACAAACACACTTAAAGATTAAAATTAGGGAGTTATTACCAAATATCCTGTAATATACCCATGATATAAACACTTATCAAGTTTACAAACACACTTAAAGATTAAAATTAGGGAGTTATTACCAAATATCCTGTAATATACCCATGATATAAACACTTATCAAGTTTACAAACACACTTAAAGATTAAAATTAGGGAGTTATTACCAAATATCCTGTAATATACCCATGATATAAACACTTATCAAGTTTACAAACACACTTAAAGATTAAAATTAGGGAGTTATTACCAAATATCCTGTAATATACCCATGATATAAACACTTATCAAGTTTACAAACACACTTAAAGATTAAAATTAGGGAGTTATTACCAAATATCCTGTAATATACCCATGATATAAACACTTATCAAGTTTACAAACACACTTAAAGATTAAAATTAGGGAGTTATTACCAAATATCCTGTAATATACCCATGATATAAACACTTATCAAGTTTACAAACACACTTAAAGATTAAAATTAGGGAGTTATTACCAAATATCCTGTAATATACCCATGATATAAACACTTATCAAGTTTACAAACACACTTAAAGATTAAAATTAGGGAGTTATTACCAAATATCCTGTAATATACCCATGATATAAACACTTATCAAGTTTACAAACACACTTAAAGATTAAAATTAGGGAGTTATTACCAAATATCCTGTAATATACCCATGATATAAACACTTATCAAGTTTACAAACACACTTAAAGATTAAAATTAGGGAGTTATTACCAAATATCCTGTAATATACCCATGATATAAACACTTATCAAGTTTACAAACACACTTAAAGATTAAAATTAGGGAGTTATTACCAAATATCCTGTAATATACCCATGATATAAACACTTATCAAGTTTACAAACACACTTAAAGATTAAAATTAGGGAGTTATTACCAAATATCCTGTAATATACCCATGATATAAACACTTATCAAGTTTACAAACACACTTAAAGATTAAAATTAGGGAGTTATTACCAAATATCCTGTAATATACCCATGATATAAACACTTATCAAGTTTACAAACACACTTAAAGATTAAAATTAGGGAGTTATTACCAAATATCCTGTAATATACCCATGATATAAACACTTATCAAGTTTACAAACACACTTAAAGATTAAAATTAGGGAGTTATTACCAAATATCCTGTAATATACCCATGATATAAACACTTATCAAGTTTACAAACACACTTAAAGATTAAAATTAGGGAGTTATTACCAAATATCCTGTAATATACCCATGATATAAACACTTATCAAGTTTACAAACACACTTAAAGATTAAAATTAGGGAGTTATTACCAAATATCCTGTAATATACCCATGATATAAACACTTATCAAGTTTACAAACACACTTAAAGATTAAAATTAGGGAGTTATTACCAAATATCCTGTAATATACCCATGATATAAACACTTATCAAGTTTACAAACACACTTAAAGATTAAAATTAGGGAGTTATTACCAAATATCCTGTAATATACCCATGATATAAACACTTATCAAGTTTACAAACACACTTAAAGATTAAAATTAGGGAGTTATTACCAAATATCCTGTAATATACCCATGATATAAACACTTATCAAGTTTACAAACACACTTAAAGATTAAAATTAGGGAGTTATTACCAAATATCCTGTAATATACCCATGATATAAACACTTATCAAGTTTACAAACACACTTAAAGATTAAAATTAGGGAGTTATTACCAAATATCCTGTAATATACCCATGATATAAACACTTATCAAGTTTACAAACACACTTAAAGATTAAAATTAGGGAGTTATTACCAAATATCCTGTAATATACCCATGATATAAACACTTATCAAGTTTACAAACACACTTAAAGATTAAAATTAGGGAGTTATTACCAAATATCCTGTAATATACCCATGATATAAACACTTATCAAGTTTACAAACACACTTAAAGATTAAAATTAGGGAGTTATTACCAAATATCCTGTAATATACCCATGATATAAACACTTATCAAGTTTACAAACACACTTAAAGATTAAAATTAGGGAGTTATTACCAAATATCCTGTAATATACCCATGATATAAACACTTATCAAGTTTACAAACACACTTAAAGATTAAAATTAGGGAGTTATTACCAAATATCCTGTAATATACCCATGATATAAACACTTATCAAGTTTACAAACACACTTAAAGATTAAAATTAGGGAGTTATTACCAAATATCCTGTAATATACCCATGATATAAACACTTATCAAGTTTACAAACACACTTAAAGATTAAAATTAGGGAGTTATTACCAAATATCCTGTAATATACCCATGATATAAACACTTATCAAGTTTACAAACACACTTAAAGATTAAAATTAGGGAGTTATTACCAAATATCCTGTAATATACCCATGATATAAACACTTATCAAGTTTACAAACACACTTAAAGATTAAAATTAGGGAGTTATTACCAAATATCCTGTAATATACCCATGATATAAACACTTATCAAGTTTACAAACACACTTAAAGATTAAAATTAGGGAGTTATTACCAAATATCCTGTAATATACCCATGATATAAACACTTATCAAGTTTACAAACACACTTAAAGATTAAAATTAGGGAGTTATTACCAAATATCCTGTAATATACCCATGATATAAACACTTATCAAGTTTACAAACACACTTAAAGATTAAAATTAGGGAGTTATTACCAAATATCCTGTAATATACCCATGATATAAACACTTATCAAGTTTACAAACACACTTAAAGATTAAAATTAGGGAGTTATTACCAAATATCCTGTAATATACCCATGATATAAACACTTATCAAGTTTACAAACACACTTAAAGATTAAAATTAGGGAGTTATTACCAAATATCCTGTAATATACCCATGATATAAACACTTATCAAGTTTACAAACACACTTAAAGATTAAAATTAGGGAGTTATTACCAAATATCCTGTAATATACCCATGATATAAACACTTATCAAGTTTACAAACACACTTAAAGATTAAAATTAGGGAGTTATTACCAAATATCCTGTAATATACCCATGATATAAACACTTATCAAGTTTACAAACACACTTAAAGATTAAAATTAGGGAGTTATTACCAAATATCCTGTAATATACCCATGATATAAACACTTATCAAGTTTACAAACACACTTAAAGATTAAAATTAGGGAGTTATTACCAAATATCCTGTAATATACCCATGATATAAACACTTATCAAGTTTGCAAACACACTTAAAGATTAAAATTAGGGAGTTATTACCAAATATCCTGTAATATACCCATGATATAAACACTTATCAAGTTTACAAACACACTTAAAGATTAAAATTAGGGAGTTATTACCAAATATCCTGTAATATACCCATGATATAAACACTTATCAAGTTTACAAACACACTTAAAGATTAAAATTAGGGAGTTATTACCAAATATCCTGTAATATACCCATGATATAAACACTTATCAAGTTTACAAACACACTTAAAGATTAAAATTAGGGAGTTATTACCAAATATCCTGTAATATACCCATGATATAAACACTTATCAAGTTTACAAACACACTTAAAGATTAAAATTAGGGAGTTATTACCAAATATCCTGTAATATACCCATGATATAAACACTTATCAAGTTTACAAACACACTTAAAGATTAAAATTAGGGAGTTATTACCAAATATCCTGTAATATACCCATGATATAAACACTTATCAAGTTTACAAACACACTTAAAGATTAAAATTAGGGAGTTATTACAAACTATCCTGTAATATATGCACGATATAAACACTTATCAAGTTTACAAACACACTTAAAGATTAAAATTAGGGAGTTATTACCAAATATCCTGTAATATACCCATGATATAAACACTTATCAAGTTTACAAACACACTTAAAGATTAAAATTAGGGAGTTATTACCAAATATCCTGTAATATACCCATGATATAAACACTTATCAAGTTTACAAACACACTTAAAGATTAAAATTAGGGAGTTATTACCAAATATCCTGTAATATACCCATGATATAAACACTTATCAAGTTTACAAACACACTTAAAGATTAAAATTAGGGAGTTATTACCAAATATCCTGTAATATACCCATGATATAAACACTTATCAAGTTTACAAACACACTTAAAGATTAAAATTAGGGAGTTATTACCAAATATCCTGTAATATACCCATGATATAAACACTTATCAAGTTTACAAACACACTTAAAGATTAAAATTAGGGAGTTATTACCAAATATCCTGTAATATACCCATGATATAAACACTTATCAAGTTTACAAACACACTTAAAGATTAAAATTAGGGAGTTATTACCAAATATCCTGTAATATACCCATGATATAAACACTTATCAAGTTTACAAACACACTTAAAGATTAAAATTAGGGAGTTATTACCAAATATCCTGTAATATACCCATGATATAAACACTTATCAAGTTTACAAACACACTTAAAGATTAAAATTAGGGAGTTATTACCAAATATCCTGTAATATACCCATGATATAAACACTTATCAAGTTTACAAACACACTTAAAGATTAAAATTAGGGAGTTATTACCAAATATCCTGTAATATACCCATGATATAAACACTTATCAAGTTTACAAACACACTTAAAGATTAAAATTAGGGAGTTATTACCAAATATCCTGTAATATACCCATGATATAAACACTTATCAAGTTTACAAACACACTTAAAGATTAAAATTAGGGAGTTATTACCAAATATCCTGTAATATACCCATGATATAAACACTTATCAAGTTTACAAACACACTTAAAGATTAAAATTAGGGAGTTATTACCAAATATCCTGTAATATACCCATGATATAAACACTTATCAAGTTTACAAACACACTTAAAGATTAAAATTAGGGAGTTATTACCAAATATCCTGTAATATACCCATGATATAAACACTTATCAAGTTTACAAACACACTTAAAGATTAAAATTAGGGAGTTATTACCAAATATCCTGTAATATACCCATGATATAAACACTTATCAAGTTTACAAACACACTTAAAGATTAAAATTAGGGAGTTATTACAAACTATCCTGTAATATATGCACGATATAAACAATAATATATATAAATTCCAAAAAATCACTAACCTATAATAAAATTTTATTCAATGTGTACTTCCATTGTTCCTATTTACAATGTCTCCCCACGGGACAGAGTTAGACACCAGGGTCGTTTTTTAACGTGGAGAAAAGGAACAAAAATAAAAATTGTCTCAGTCGTGAAGGATTTCTCTTCCACTGACAGAGAACAAGAAATTGAAGTGCAGCATCTGAAGAACAGGTACTAAACTTTGATCTTGTCCTGAAATTGTTGATTTTTAAGAATTTATCCATATTTATACTTATATTGCATGTCGTTTTTAAATAAAATACTTTTTTAAAAGAGGATTCAAAAACAAAAACCCGAACTCATTTTTTGACTGTTCAAATAAAGGGAGACAAATCTCTGATTTTTTTTTTCGTGATTATCTTACGGTGACTTATAAACGCCATAATTAATATCTCTTTTTATTGCGTGCTGTTAACAAAAATTAGTATTTTGGGGCCTCCGGAGGTGAAAAAAGCACACATTCTTTGCCGTTAAACGAAAAAACCAGTCGACCGATTTTTTTTAATTCTCTGATCAAAAACTCGTGCATTTCATTAATTATATTTTATTTCTACTTTATCGGGTGAATTTTTTTTTTTTAAATATCTAAAAAAAAAGAAAACATTGAATGAAATAGAAAAAATTCTCGTTAGCGTCGGGTATTTACTTGACGATATAAGCATAACATGAGCTTTCATTAAAAAAAAAATCAACGTGGTTTTAAAAAAAAAATGTTTTACACTTTTAACTTTACAGATAAATTTCCAAAACAATTTTTTTTTAATTAGAATATTTTATTTTTTGATCTTTTATCTTCAATTTGTGATATATAACAGTTTGGTAGATAAATTAATTATTTAAATTTTAATATACATTTCAAAATGGGGGTGGGGGTGAATTTAAAAAAAAACGTTTGTCTAAAATATTATATTCAGTTTATTGGAAAGAGCATAAAATTTCACATTAACCCTGAAAATATCGTAAAAATTGAACCAATAGAAAAAGTTTGATAGATTTCTAAAGTTTAAAAATTGAAAAAATTTCACTCGTAAAATTCAATTGATTTCATACGTAAAAAAAATAGCTTTGTAAACACTGTTTTAAAAAAAAAATATTCCTATTATTTTTTAAACAACTTTAATAGTTTATTTTGGAAGTATATTCCGTACAGAAAATAAACAACCCACTTTAGAAAGAGAAATTACGAGTTTTTTTTTTATATTTTATTCGCAGTTTTCTGTTAAGGGTGTCAAAATCCCCAAAAAATTCTGACACACCTAACAGTTTGTTAGATCGATAACAGACAAAACGATAGACACTATTTACGATGATAATGGACAAAACTAATAACATATTTTATTTGTGACATGTTCGCTACTGTTAAAATAACAAACAACTTTGTAACTTCATGCATAAACAGGGGAAAAATTCTCTACCCACGCGTTGCTAACCTTGATGAAATACGATGAAACGTTTCAAAATTAATGCCGCTCATTTTTTTGTTCAGAGGTGGAATAAAAAATAAGTATTACTTTTGAAATGTCCTTCGTGTATATATATATATATATATATATATATATATATATATATATATATATATATATATATATATATATATATATATATATATGATGGACTCTCCCGCCGATTTCGACGTATGAAGTTCCGACGACTATTTAATGAACCTTGTGTTTGAATTTAGAATAACATTTAAGACCCGCTAATGAGATGGAACGAAAATCACAGACCGGGCAAGAGTGTGAGCGGAGAGTGCGCGTTGCCCTGACACCCTCTGAAGCTCTATTTCTTTCTCTTGTTTTTCACAGCTTGACGATGTTGGGTGCAGAAAAAAATTCTTGATTCCAGTGTAAATTGCACTCCTCCAAGCCTTACGGTCTGAGGCCGCATTCTCAAAATCAGTCTGCGCAATATTTGCAGCTGCAAGATTACTTATCCTTAATCCTTCAAGCTGACTGTACATGAGAATCTTCGGAATTCTAGCATATTGCATCCGTACAACATGACCAACCAATGTTACATATCAGCATTGGATCTTCTGTCCTCCAGGGTTAATCCACAGATTGCTCGGAAACATCCCTTGTGAAAAATACCCAGCTGCTGACGACAGCTTTGTACACTTGGATTTTGGTCTCAAGACGAATCTCCTGCCATTCCAAAGACGGTGACGTAGTTTGCCAAATGCGCTAGACATTTTTTGCAATTCTATTTATAATTTCACAATCCAAAGTTCCACTTAAATTAACTTTACTACCAAGGTAGTTAAAATTCTTCACATACTTGAGGTCACTTCCATCAACACGTATTGGTACCTCAGGGAACCTGTGTACAGGTAAGTTTTCTCTCACACTTCATACTTGTCTGGGTATAGACGCAGGCTGGTAAACAACCTCTGTTTTTGAGATGCTGGTGGTCAGACCGAAAGCTTTGCAAGAAGCAGCGTGCCTGTCAACCAAGCGCTGAGCTTCTTCAAAAGCAGTTGCCATCAGAGCTGCATCGTCAGCAAACAGCAGATCGTAGATTATGCTGATCCTTGTCCGAGTTTTGGCTTTGAATCGTCGGTGGTTGAAAAGGCCTCCACTTGTTCTGAATCGGAGTTAAACGCCATCTTCCACCTCTGCAAATGCATGTTTCAGCATGACAGAAAAGTAGAGAGCGAAAAGAACAGGGTCCTCATCATAACCTTGTTTTGTGCCGTTACTTACACGAAAGGGATCTGAAGTTTCACCATTCGACACCACATCGGCCTTCATCCCATCATGGAAAGAGACCGGTATTTCTGATTTCCTCAAAACCTTTCACAAGGCAGTGCGGTTCACTATATCAAACGCCCCTCTCATGTTAGTAAATTATTATTATTATTATTATTATTATTATTATTATTATTATTATTGGCTCACATGGAGCATTCACACAAGTTAACAAACGATCTGATCGGAAACCTGTGGTGTTCTCTGGAAGCTGAGTGACAACAAGTCTCCCCAGACGTCCAGCTCTCTCCACCTCCTTCGATAGCATTTGCAAACGAATTTGCATCATCCCAACAGCCGCTTACCATTGATTTCTCGCTGGTAGTGGCCATTGGTTTATACTGGAATTTGAGTAGCACTCAGCCTCCCTGAGGTCCCAGTTTTCTTTACGCTTGTCCAGCCGAGGTCTGGTTGGCGCTCGCTCCTCGGTCTTTCAGTCCTTATTGACCCTTCTCGGCCCTTTGGTATCATTTGGGGGGGGATCGGTGATGAAACAATGGGGGGATGCATGATGGGGGTGTAGAACTTGTAAATATGCAGTTTCGGTGTTCTTCATTCCCTGTAACGCTTATTCGTTATATTGTCTTGTATTATTCTCCGCATTCAAGGGGTTTCCTTAATATTTCAGTCGTTTTCATTATTGTTAGACGTTGTACTTTTGCAGTTATTACTCTGATTCCAATTTCTGACATTCTTTTTTCGAAGTTTTTCTGAATTGTTCCTAGTGCTCCTACTATTATCGGTACTATTTTGATTTTCTTCATCATCCTAATCCCTTTTAACTCTCTGGCTAGCTCTGTGTATTGGCTTTGTTTCTCCTTTTCTTTCATACTCACCCTGTGGTCAGCTGGGACTGCAAAGTCCACGATTTGCCAGGATTTTTCTTTCTTGTTAATTATTACGACATCTGGTCTTCTTGCTTGGATGGGTTTGTCCGTCTGCATGTCCATATCCCATAGGATTTTGTGGTTCTCGTTTTCGAGTGCTGTTGCGGGTTTATGCTTGTACCATTTGTCTGTGCGCTCAAAATGCAGTCGTTTACACAATTCCCAGTGTACCACCCTCCCCACTCGGTCATGCTTGTTTTTGTATTCCTTTTGGCCAAGTTTGCTGCATTCGCTTACTATATGGTTTATCATTTCGTCTCTTTGTCCACATAGTCTGCATTTGCTGTTTTCTTCTGTTTTATCGATTCTGACTTTGATATGGTTGGTTCTTATCGAGTTATCTTGTGCTGCAGTTATTAGAGATTCAGTTTCTCAGTTTATATGTCCTTTTCGCATCCATGTCCATGTGTTTTCGTTATTCTCATCTTTTGACATTCTTATGAATCTTCCGTGGAGTTGTTTCTCTTTCCATTTCTCTTTTCTCGTTTTGTCGTTTGTCTCTCGGTTTTCTGTTTTGTTTTGTTTTGTTTTTTTTTCAGTGTCTCTCGCTGCCATAATTATCCTTTCAGTGTTTTGCATTATGTATTTTTCTAGACTTTTGTCGTGTCCTTCATACAGTCTTCTATACAAATCAGTCCTCTCCCGCCGTATTTCCTTTTCACGTAGAGTCTGTCAATCCTTTGGATGTAGTGCATTATGCATGGTCATGAGTTTCCTGGTTTTCTGGTGGAGTTGTCTCAGTTCTACTTTTGTCCACCCTATAAACGGTCCAGAGTATCTTACTAGTGATACTGCCTATGTATTAATACCTTTTATTAGGTTTCTATTATATAATTTAGTTTCCAGGAGTTTTCTTGTTCTCCTGAGGGATTCCTTTCCAATTTTCTCTTTCATTTCTGTTGCTCTGGGGGTGTCCGCTTCCAGAATTCCCAAGTATTTATAGTCGTCTTTTTTTCCTAGTGCCCTCATTTCTGTTTGGTTGGGTAGTTCCTTAAGACGAGTATTACTACTATTATCTAAGAAAAGGTACAAGAAGTCAACTGGCGGCATTGCAATAAATATATTCAATACAGAATGTATGAAAACCAAGTTTTTATGTGTTATTGTGTGTAAACTGTACACAAATTCAGAAAGTGGCATTGTAATAAATATAAGATAGCTTATCTATTTAAAGAATAAAAGCACATAGATCATACGCATTTTGATTGATTTCATGTTTTTTTAGTGTTTCATCTTTTGCAATCTATATAATTATAAAAATCAAATGACCTTGTAACCGGTGTTGTAACCCAGTATACGACTTCCGGTTCCGCAACCGTACATAAACAAATAATCAACGCGACAATAAAACGTATTATTTTACTGTGTACGTTTTCAGCGTCTCAATTGTTTTATTTTGTTTTGTTTTTTTTTGCGTTTAAATTAAAAGATATATCAAAATTTGAATTTAACTTTAAGTATTATGGCATCTATTCAGTGAACATTTACCTTTAAGTATGGCAAACCACGTATAATTCAATGACTGTAAGCTTCTTTTTTTTTCAAAAATAAACAATTATAAACAGAACGACTCATAGAAATCTATCTATATTCTTTATTTTATTTTATTATTTCATAGAAGTTTTTCTGTTATGTTACAAAAAACTATTTTCTTTACGTCACAAGTGTCACGCTCGCGCATTAATTCTATAGCTAATATAACGTACTGACCCAACGGGTCACGGGTAGTCTAGTTATTAATTAAAGCTTCCAAATGAATCATATTATCAGGATCTTTTCTTGGAAATAGGTATTTCTGCTAGTATTTATGGCATGTACAAAAAATACAATAATCTAATTTATAAAACTCACTATGTTCGTCTGCTTCCATATTTTCAAACGATATATCTCTTAAATCAGTGTCTATATACCAATACCATAGCACCTTTAACGTACGTACGTGTGTCACGGTTTCCAGAATATAAATTATTCGATCGGGAGGTCCTATTATTTAAAAAGGAGGATACTACAGACATTAAATTAAATCTAATAATATAAAAAGCTACATGTCTGTCTGTCTGTCTGTCTGCCCCTATATTTTCAAACTAGATCTTCCCCGAAACTAAAAGTCGCAGAGCGGCGCTAGGGAACTCAAATGATTGGATTTCTTTTATAGACCGCTCTTTTATGGATTTTTAGCCAGTTAAAATAGTTTTTAAGGGGTTAAAAAGGGGTCAAAAAATTTTTAAAAATCATTATATATTTTGCACATTCATCTTAGTTTTTTTTTAATCAGCTCATATGCGTGTCACGTTGGTACAGTGGTAACGTCACCAGCTTTGAATGCTACCATTTTGCTTTCTGTTTCGATTCAAGCTGATGGCACCCAAATACTTTTTTTGTACTTTTGAAATCACGATTCTATGATAATATATACGAAATCTGGATAAATTAAAATATCATATTTAAGCGTATTTTACGACCGAGCAAAGCCGGGGGTTCCTCCCCCGCTCGTAAATTATTATTATTATTATTATTATTATTATTATTATTATTATTATTATTAGCTCACAAGGAGCATTCATACGGGTTATCAAGGATCTCTTCTTGAAAAAAATCCTGTGGTGTTCCCTAGAAGCTGAGTGACAACAAGTCTCCCCAGATTTCCAGTAGTCTCCACCTCTGTCGCTAGTATTTGCAAATAAATTTGAATTATCGCAACATCTGCTTACCATTGATTTCTCGTTTGTAGCGGCTATTGGTCTTCACTGGAATTTGAGTGGCAATAAGCTTCCCCAAGGTCACAGTTCTCTTCGCACTTATCCAGCGAAGATTATTATTATTATTATTATTAATGTAATTACGTAAGTTAATATTTTCTAAGCTCATAACGTTAGTTTTGTAACCCATATGCTTTTACTATATCAATATCTTTTTAATTGATCTGAGGTATTTTAGTATGATTTAAAGTTCCAAGCAGGTGTCGTTATTATGAACTCTCATTAGGACGGGTATACCTGTTAGTATGAATATAATGCACAAAAATCCAAAATGTGACATTGCAATAAATATTTGAAAGCTTAGTTATTGGTAGAACTAAATGTACATAGCTCGTACGTGTTTTGATTGATTTCAAGTATTTTGGTGTCCCATCTGTTGCAATTATTAAACGATGAAACTAGGAACAGTTGTTATTGCTGATAAACAATCACTAATAATTATCTTAAGTGAGTAAAAGAAGAAGAAGAAGAAGAAGAAGAATATAGACGATAGAAATGTATTATTTTTAGTTATGTAAGAACAGTGTCTTAAAAAATAGGCCACAGTTTATGAATTTTCGAATTAAATCGAAATAAAATAAATAATAGTAGTGGTTATGACCCAACGGGTCACTGATACGTATTATTATTATTATTATTATTATTATTATTATTATTATTATTATTATTATTATTATTATCTAATTGGCCTTTGGAAATGATCGTAACGACATTGAATTACTCGAGATAAGCTGTCAATAATGAACTATATCGATTAATAAATTGATCTTAAGAAAGAATGAAATGAAATTACTAGCGATGGGATCGATAAATTCGATAAATTTGTAGGAAGATGATTAGAAAAAAAATGTCAATAATAATCCGGAAACGATGACTTATTTGATAAGTTATCATGAATAAGAAGGAAAAATAATCATCTTCAGTCGGCGATCAAGAAATACAGAAAGGCAAGAACAACTCAGGCGATAATATTCCTCAAAAGCAAACATAATATTTTACATAAACCTTCTGTAGCATTGGTGCAATTTGTATGTACTTGAACTGTGGAGAAAACCAGCAACCGTTACTAGTGTGTATGAATTAATCTAATATATAAATTTAAGTTAACCGGATTTTTAATTTTAGACTTAAATAACTTCCGCCTTAAAATACAAATATTTCATTGTGAATAACCATCTCCTTTTTTTAGCGTTAGTTCAGATTGTTAAAAATAGAAGAAAAAAAAATGTTACATATTAGGACCCTACGTCAGTAGCGATTAAGTTAGCTAGTGTAAATTTTGACAAGGATTACATTTAGTGCTGGTCATGATAACCTTAATCTGCAAACATAATCGTTCCCAGAGATGAGTGACATAAAGTTGGCACAGTGAGACAAAACAGAGAGACGATGACGGATGGCGTCACATTTACTAGTTGAAAGAAAAGGGTTTTCAATCAGTCTCTCGATGGAAGCCGTGCGAACGAGACACCGCCAATAAAGTAGATAACTCGATAATAGAAGCGGAATGTTACCTCGATGTTCTATATCCGCGTGCATCATGCGTTTCGGTTAAGTTAGGAAGTAAACAATAGGCCAAGATAACGTTAGTCTCTTTTTTTTTTATTAAATTCTCTTCAAATAAAATCACATATGAAAACTCTCAGTGAATGTCTCCTTGCGCCTTTCTTGCAGGAAAAAAATTTTATTCGTCTAGCAACATTGATGACGAATTACGGCCAGAAGAAAAGAGGAAGATGAAGTAAATCATGCAATGAACAAGAGACGCCACCGCCACGATAAAGAGAATAAAAAGATCCACGTACATAGAGGGAAAATGGCCAGCATATTAAAAGCGTATGGCATTCCAAATAAAGTCATTAATGCTATCATGATGCTATATGAGCACACTCGAGCGATGGCCAGGTCGCCAGATGGGGACACTGAATTTTTCGACATCAGCACCAGGGTACTACAAGGAGATACTCTTGCCCTTTTCTTTTCATTGTCTTGACTTTGTACTTCGCACCTCTGTTGATATACACAACATGCTAGGCTTCACCCTAAATGAATCCAGAAACAGACGTCATCCATCAGCACACATAACTGATGCAGATTACGCAGACGATATTGCTTTGTTTGCGAACAACACCGCTGATGCGCAAACACTGTTACGTAAGCTAGAAAAGTCTGCAAATGACATTGGTCTCCACATTAATGCGGATAAGACAAAGTTTATAACTTTCAATCTGAAAGGAGAGATCAGAGATCTGGTTGGATCACCACTGAAAGAAATCACTGAGTTTACGTATCTTGGCAGCAACATAGTTTCCACTGAGAGAGATATCGAAATTCGCATGGGACTAACTAACAAACTGAAAAGGCAGTTCTTCAGGGCAGTGGTAGAGTCTGTCCTTTTTTACGGTGCTACAACCTGGACACTCACCAAAAGATTGGAAAGAAAACTAGACGGCACATACACCCGTGTGCTATGAACAGTATTAAATATATCTTGGCAAAATCATCCCACGAAGCAGCAACTTAATAGCAACATACCTGCCATATCTAATACCATCAGGGAAAGACGCTTACGATTTGCTGGTTATTGTCTGAGGAGCAAGCATGAATTGGTGAGTGATGTATTGCTATGGACTCCACGACACGGACGCGCAAGCAAAGGACGGCCTAGATCCACGTCCATCCAACAAATAGCACACGACGCCAATTGTGAACCTGAAGATCTGAGGCAGCTGATATAAGACAAGAAACTCTGAAGAGGAAGAGTCACGTTGGTCCGGGCAAGGAGCCCGTCATGATGATGATGATGATGATGATGATGATGATGATGATGTATTTATAAAGAAGACCTTTTACTTCTGTTAATGAAAAATGTTACAAAAAAAAATAATTCGCCTTAGATTTTTTGCATAAGCAAATTATTCCGGTTCGGAATATTTTTAACAGGGAAGACATTTTTCTTTTCTGCAGTAAATGTCCATTACAGATGGAAGCTATTTTTTACAAGCAGCAAATTTCGGTATTACTTTTCTGAATGTTTTAGATGAGAGAATGATTATACGTATTATTTAGATTGTTCGGACTATTGTCCTAATCTTAAATGTAATTTTCACAACGTTTCAGTCGATGTAATCTCTGACCTTCTTCAGGTGTGTCTGTCAAACTCGGGAATTTTTCTGTAGAACTCGGGAATCTGCACGGAATTTAGAATGGAACCCTTTATTTAATCCACGGCGATTCTACCCTATCATGATCGACGGCTCGCGAGCATGCTACTCTCGCGGATTAAATAAATGGTTCCGTTCGAAATTCCGTGTAGATTGTCGAGTTCGTTATTTATTTTAGAGTAATACTACAATGATAATGGATTTTCCCGTCGATTTCGACGTATGAGCTTCAGCCACAACAACTAAGTTGCTCGGAAATCCACACAGATTATTTATTTATAATGGTGAAGGCTTTGTGTAGAACCAACCACAGTTTTGGTATTACTGCTAACTTTTGTCGGTACAGATGATTGCTACAGGACAGAGTATACAGTAAACCGCAGGTTTTTACACGTCACAATCACGTGACACGCTGGTCTTCGCTAGATCACCGAAGTTAAGCACCGTTGAGCCTGGCCAGTACCAGATGGGTGACGATTTGGGAAGGCTAAGCGCTGTATGTACCGTGCCGAGTCGTAGAAATTTTCAAGTCAGTATCTGGGAGCGCATTAATTCACTGAGAGAGACGCACCCCCAGTCTTCGTAAAGACATGCATCTAGGAGAAAGAATACTATAGTACTACTAATATGTTCTTTCGTTCAGTAATACTACATAGCTGTTTTAAAATTCACGTTTTTATTCGGATAGAAAGTGTCCTAGAAAGAAGTAATATCTATAAACTTTTAAATTTCGATACCAAAAAGGTTCACATGACTCAGCGTGTTTATTCCTAAGCATAACTCAAATAATGTAATTTGGATAACATTTTAAATTGAAAAATACAATAGGAGTTGTCTACCTTGCAAGTAAAATTTTATTTCTTTTCTATATAGTTTTAAAATGCGCAAACAAATAAAAATGATTTACTGCATCCCGGTCAATATCGGGTAGACACAATTAATAATATCAATAGTTTTTTGTGGGTATAAAACTGCAACATGCGCTTTAATAGCAAAACAGCCATACTTATAGAAAGTTTTATTTTATAAATGTCAACTGTAAATAAATGTGTTAAGCATACTTTGTTTTAGCTTCGTCTATTTTTTTTTTTTTTTTTCTGATGATAGATACGTTTAGGATATATGTTTACACACTTCAGTTATTTTGTTGAAATAGCCATCACTGCCGAGAAAGAAGTATGCCTTTATTTATTTATTTCTAAAACAAAAAATAGACACAAAGAGGACAAATACAATAGCACCCCGGGATACGGCATTGAAAATTAGTAACAAAATACAGTACAGTATATAATACACATGTATATAATCAAATAACGTCATAAATGGCACCGTAAGGCGGGGAAAATTCCCTAATCAGGGTACCGGAAAAACATCGTATTCCACACCGTAACCTGAAAAAAAACGTATGCTACGGCCACCGTATCCCATGGTTCTAAAAACGTAACATGCGGTCACAGCCGAGATTGAACTCACTACACGAGTTTGTAGAGCAATTAAAATCTTGTCCGAATACTTGATGCTTCGCCAGGGATATCAAGGGTAATTTTTTTTTTTATCGTAACCTCATCACTAAATGGGTTGTCTACCAAAGCTTAAGAGAGGCCCCCGAGAGAAGGATAAACCGCGCCAGTTTCTCAACCTGATATTTTACCTCGCGGTACATTACAACGCCTAGCCTTCCCAAAAGGCCACCCATCTGGTACTGGCCAGGCTCGACGTTGCTTAACTTCAGTGATCTGGCGAGAACCGGTGTGTCAACGTGATTGTGCCGAGGTTCTACTGTAATCTATTTCTTCAGATTAAAAAATATATTTACTTTGTTTTTAGCAAGCATTTTAAAGAAGAAATTAATGAACGAGGGAAGACAGAAAATGTTAATTCTTTCAAGAGGTGTTTCAGTCGACACTTTATAAAAGTGCTTATCGACAATGTAATGACAGTGAAATTACTGATGAAAGCGTAGTCCTCGTCATATTGTATTAATCCGAGCATTCTGTTGTTGGCATTAGTTTCCCCGACAAACAATGTGACAATCGGAGTCTGTGAAGAAGTAGAACCAAAATAAGTAATTCTGAAATGGGGTCAAACTAAAAATTCAAAATATCTTTTCAGAAAATTAAGACAAAAGATCTGAAATAATATGACGTCGTCGTCATCATCATCATATTGTATGAACCCTGAAGAATCTATTGTTGGCATTGGTTTCCCCGATATTTTTCTAGTCAGAATTCTTTCTAGAAAGACATCGGGGATTATGGAAGGGACCACGTGAAGGTTGCCAACATTCTAAGTGAGAGTGATTTTGTGGAATGAACTGGATTCGAGCTTATGACCTTTAGGTCATCAGTACGTGTCGTTGACCACTAGACCACCGTTGCCTGCCCCTCCCCTCCCCCGAAAGCGTAGTAAAAGTATAAAGAAAATGGCTGAATGGGATTAAAAGTATATTCATACACTCATTGGTGTAATCTTTTTTACATGGAAACGGTTATTGTCAAACTATTTGAAGAATCTTAAGAGTATTTCTTGAACGAGCCCCGTGCAAAACAGGGCCAACTCATCCAAGTACCTTCTAGTGCACAATTCGGTCATCAATGATCAGCTAATGGAATTGTATCTAGTGAAATCAAATGTCTGTTTAATCAAGATTGTAAATGGCTATGCGAAGGCTATAGAACTCAGTCTACCCTACACCAAGAGAGAGAGAGAGAGAGAGAGAGAGGGGGAGAGAGAGAGCAAGATAAAAAAGAGAGAAAGTAAGAGAAAAAGAAATAAAGAAATGCTGTATATGCTTAAGTTCATGCGAGTTTCAGAGGATGTGAAACATTTAGCATTTTATAAAAAAAAAGTTTTACAACGAAATATAATGATGAGCACGATCACAGGGATTTGATTAATGCCTAGAAGTGACTAAATGAAGAAAGATTTACTGATAGAAAAAAAAGATCATTTCGTTTTTGTCCCCTCTAGCAAAATCAGCGTATTTCCACTTCTTTTATTGTAATGCAAAATTTCTAGCTAATGGTTTAATGTGTGTTCCCCAAGTTATGCTAAATGTTAAAAATTACTTTCAATTTGTGCCTTTAAAATTTTTTTTCAACGTCCGAAGTATCAGAAACGAAATCACGTTCTTTCCAATCATGCGCGTGCGCACACACGCGCGTACGCACGCATACACACACACACACACATACACACACACACACAACCCATAATTTGAATTAGCTACTAGTGTAACGCTACCGCTTGAGCTGAACCCCAGTGGCTCGTCGGTGTATCTAGTTCCGGGAGATTCACCCCCTAGGTCAAGCAAGGTTGCACTGGAGCCGTCCGCTAATTGCTCTAGTACCTACAGGCCCTGGTTACATGAGATATGTAAGCGAGAGAGTTGATCCGTTGATCCTGACTAATTGCTCTGGATATGAAATCATATTTGTCCTTGGAAAATGTCAGTTCAGATGGTCTAGCATAAACGAGTGACCAATCATCTTTCAGCGAGAATCAATGTTAATTGATAGCTGATGAGAAATCGCGCCCCTAACCGACCATACACTGAGTATAAATTGCCCAGCAGAGCCGTTGTTTGTCAGTTCGTCAGTGAATTCGGAAGACAAACTCGATTTAGACTGAGAGAGTCGACCAATTCTGCCAAAGATGTATAGATGAAGAATCTTCCAGATATTTGGAGATTTGTGAAACTTCTCTGAAAAATAGCAACTCAGAATCCTCAGAACGGGGACCGTCGTACTAACTCGAACAACAAAGATATTCCCCGACATTAGAGAAAGGACCTTAGAACGCGTGGTTACAGTATAAACTCTGGAAAAGTAAAAAAAAAAAAAAAAAAAAAAAGATGAAGTTAAAACTTGATTTTCCTAATAACGTATTTATTAAAACTGTGACGACTACTAGAGACGAACGGAGAGGGAGATGACTTAACAGCGCCGTCACTAAGTGTGTTGAATAAATACGTCAGTACATTTCTTCTGTTTCACTTTTTCTTTTATTGTTTTTGTTGTTTTGTTTTTTGTTGTTTTTTTTGTTTTTTTGTTTTTTTGTTACTTGTGCTGCCAACGTGATTGTGAAATATGGACATTGTTTTAAAATATATGCGTTTGAAAAATCAAAATAACGACTGGTATAATTTTTGTTGCATATGTCGCTGCTGAAAGAAGGCGTCGCTTCCGTTTTGTTTTGTTGTTTCCTTTCTCTCAGTCCTCGCGCTGAGGATAACGACACACTAACCCGTTTGACGAGGACCTCCCAGGAATAACAACACACCAACATATTTGGCGTGTACCTTTCATAAATGACGAAATATCGATCGATTAAGTAAAGAACATTTGTAAAACACACAGCAAATTCTATCATATTTGAACCTCGTGGAGTTCAGAACTCTAGAACTTTTTTCCTCTTTGTAATCATACAGAGCTGACTTTATGGATAGCGGTAATTTGCATTGACAGCGGAGCCATGTGACCATCATCGTGTTTTCAGTCTCAACGTATAATGATTTGTCAGGATAAGATTTTTTATACAAGTAAACCTTGACTAAATATTCAAAATAACAAGTGAAGCATGCAGGCATAAAAAAATGACTTAGTTCATCATCATCACCCCCCCCCCATTTAGCCTAAAGGATCCAGGAGACGTCAAATTCTGATAAAAATAAATAAACAGTGCAGTTTTAGGCCTTAACATATGTAAATTTGAGTTCTGCACCACGCAAAAAAAGAAATGACTAAGTCCATCATTTGCCCCCTCCATTTATTTCCAAAAAGTTTCCAAGACCTTAACATATTTAAATTTGAGTTCAGCACCATGCAAAACTGCTAAATAGACATATGCAGAAAACTTTGGACAAATATGGTAAAATAGTCCCAAAAATGGAGCGTTTTTATTAGCCTTAAAAGAGTCCACTGAGGCACACCCAAGAGTTATCGCGAAGTATGAATAAACAAAATTATAAAGAAATCAGTTAGTTACAACTTTTCAGAAAGTTTTATAAAAATCCAAGACATCAATTTTTTTAATAAGCACAAAAGTGTCAATCTTAGCCATTTTAACTCGAAAGGTACCCCTGGAAAATCCGTTCTGTTACTTTTTCACTCATATCATGTTTAATGTTTGTGCAAAATTTCAAAAAATTCCAAGGTGTAATTATTGAGAAAAGTGCGGACAGACTAACGGACAAGGGTGAATTTACAGGTCCACCCTCCTTTTGTCGATGGACCAACAAAATATTTGAAGCCGAAATATGATCCCCCCCAACACTGTTGCATAGCGTCTCATACAAAAAAATGGTGCACCTTCAACAAATTATGTTGTTCTCGTAACATTCTAACTTTCTCATTTTAAACAAGTAAAATGTTAACCGAAATCTTTTCATATAAACGGGTACTCGTGCACGCGTACGTTCTCGCTAGTGAGCGATCGAGAAACACAAATCATTAGTGAAAGTATTTTTTTACATACATGCACGGTCTGATCTTCATTCTTTGATCGTCGCTTTTTCATGTGTGTGGCCGTTGATCCGTATAGTTCCATCATCTAGTGATTGTTTAACTCAAATGAATAAAACTCATGTATAGAAAAACAACGTGTTGGTGTTTAAAACTTTATATTGGAAAGAAAAATGTCGTTTACGAGGAAAGAGACTAAAATTAATCCATGCGAAGAGATAGGCTAAAATTATTTCCTTCTTACTTCATTTTTTTGCTTAGCCTTAAAAATTAATTCTTTCTTACTGATTTTCTTGTTTAGCCTTAAAAATCAATTTCCTTCTTACTTAATTTTCTTGCCTAGCCTTAAAAATTAATTTCTTTCTTACTTAATTTTCTTGCCTAGCCTTAAAAATCAATTTCCTTCTTACTTAATTTTCTTGCCTAGCCTTAAAAATTAATTTCTTTCTTACTTAATTTTCTTGCCTAGCCTTAAAAATTAATTTCTTTCTTACTTAATTTTCTTGCCTAGCCTTAAAAATCAATTTCCTTCTTACTTAATTTTCTTGCCTAGCCTTAAAAATTAATTTCTTTCTTACTTAATTTTCTTGCCTAGCCTTAAAAATTAATTTCTTTCTTACTTAATTTTCTTGCCTAGCCTTAAAAATTAATTTCCTTCTTACTTAATTTTCTTGCCTAGCCTTAAAAATTAATTTCCTTCTTACTTAATTTTCTTGCCTAGCCTTAAAAATGAATTTCTTTCTTACTTAATTTTCTTGCCTAGCCTTTAAAATTAATTTCCTTCTTACTTAATTTTCTTGCCTAGCATTAAAAATGAATTTCTTTCTTACTTAATTTTCTTGCCTAGCCTTAAAAATGAATTTCGTTCTTACTTAATTTTCTTGCCTAGCCTTAAAAATGAATTTCTTTCTTACTTAATTTTCTTGCCTAGCCTTAAAAATTAATTTCTTTCTTACTTAATTTTCTTGCCTAGCCTTAAAAATGAATTTCTTTCTTACTTAATTTTCTTGCCTAGCCTTAAAAATGAATTTCTTTCTTACTTAATTTTCTTGCCTAGCCTTAAAAATGAATTTCTTTCTTACTTAATTTTCTTGCCTAGCCTTAAAAATTAATTTCCTTCTTACTTAATTTTCTTGCCTAGCCTTAAAAATTAATTTCTTTCTTACTTAATTTTCTTGCCTAGCCTTAAATATTAATTTCTTTCTTACTTAATTTTCTTGCCTAGCCTTAAAAATAAATTCCTTCTTACTTAATTTTCTTGCCTAGCCTTAAAAATAAATTTCCTTCTTACTTAATTTTCTTGCCTAGCCTTAAAAATTAATTTCTTTCTTACTTAATTTTCTTGCCTAGCCTTAAAAATTAATTTCTTTCTTACTTAATTTTCTTGCCTAGCCTTAAAAATTAATTTCCTTCTTACTTAATTTTCTTGCCTAGCCTTAAAAATAAATTCCTTCTTATTTAATTTTCTTGCCTAGCCTTAAAAATAAATTCCTTCTTATTTAATTTTCTTGCCTAGCCTTAAAAATGAATTTCTTTCTTACTTAATTTTCTTGCCTAGCCTTAAAAATTAATTTCTTTCTTACTTAATTTTTTTGCCTAGCCTTAAAAATGAATTTCTTTCTTACTTAATTTTCTTGCCTAGCCTTAAAAATGAATTTCATTCTTACTTAATTTTCTTGCCTAGCCTTAAAAATAAATTCCTTCTTACTTAATTTTCTTGCTTAGCCTTAAAAATTAATTCCTTCTTATTTAATTTTCTTGCCTAGCCTTAAAAATTAATTTCTTTCTTACTTAATTTTCTTGCCTAGCCTTAAAAATAAATTCCTTCTTATTTAATTTTCTTGCCTAGCCTCAAAAATAAATTCCTTCTTATTTAATTTTCTTGCCTAGCCTTAAAAATTAATTTCTTTCTTACTTAATTTTCTTGCCTAGCCTTAAAAATTAATTTCTTTCTTACTTAATTTTCTTTCCTAGCCTTAAAAATTAATTTCTTTCTTACTTAATTTTCTTGCCTAGCCTTAAAAATAAATTTCTTCTTACTTAATTTTCTTGCTTAGCCTTAAAAATAAATTCCTTCTTATTTAATTTTCTTGCCTAGCCTTAAAAATTAATTTCTTTCTTACTTAATTTTCTTGCCTAGCCTTAAAAATAAATTCCTTCTTATTTAATTTTCTTGCCTAGCCTTAAAAATGAATTTCTTTCTTACTTAATTTTCTTGCCTAGCCTTAAAAATTAATTTCTTTCTTACTTAATTTTCTTGCCTAGCCTTAAAAATGAATTTCTTTCTTACTTAATTTTCTTGCCTAGCCTTAAAAATGAATTTTTTTCTTACTTAATTTTCTTGCCTAGCCTTAAAAATAAATTCCTTCTTACTTAATTTTTTTGCTTAGCCTTAAAAATAAATTCCTTCTTATTTAATTTTCTTGCCTAGCCTTAAAAATAAATTCCTTCTTACTTAATGTTCTTGCTTAGCAGACAGTCTTGATGAAATGTTAACTTGGATCCCTGCATTGTCAGACACGGTTATTCTGCTTGTTTCTACGATTCGAACTGCATCGAAACTCTGTCCCATCCAGAACGCCTGATGCAATTTCTCATGGAATATCATACACACCTTATTCAAGCAGATTTTGTCTAGAGAGCTAACCTTTGAACACTTGCATCATTTCCGTTCGCTGCCAGGCCGTCCCGACGTGTACTTAATGTAATACCCCTGAATATCATATTAGTTAACATAATCTCTGTGTACCGACTTAGAGTCCCAATATATAACAATAACATTAAGCTGGATACTCCACCAGACTAGATGAATGTTTATCTTGTAGTCCGGAAAAAAAAAACTAAGTAATCACAAGAAACGTATGCTATAAAAGTAGTTAACTAGTCAATTGAAGAGAGAAAAATTAATGTACTTTACATCTTTACTAACTGAACGTTGGAGATATAGAAGATACCCTTGATTGAACACTCGGATGTCTATGTATCTCATGTAAAAATCAAGTGTTAACCCTGATCTTTGTCTAATCAATTTTTTTTTTAATTTAAAGTGGCCCACTTAAAAAGTAGTCCGATCTGTAATCTTTAATTTTTTTTTCAAATTAAGCGGCCCACTTAAAAGTAGTCTGATCTTCAAAGATCTCTACAGGTAATTAAAGCAATGTTATAGGTAATTAAAACAATGTTACAGGTAATTAAAACAATATTATAGGTAATTAAAACAATGTTACAGGTAATTAAAACAATGTTATAGGTAATTTAAACAAGAAAAGAATGTTCCTCTTCTCTACTACATTCTGGACGGGCTACTTTTAAATGGGCCACCCTGTACAAGCATGTGAATTTAATGGGGTTTTTTTTTTTTTAGCGAGGGAGATATTTTAGCCTTTTAGATTTTAGTTTTAAATGAGAAAACATACAAGTCTTGGGGATTTTTGGTTTGCGGTTTAGTTCACCCTCCCAGGTTTTGCCTTCTCTCTTTGAGAATGGGTTGGTTTATTGCTAATCGCCTAAGGCGCCCTTACCGGGGAATGCCGACATATTTTCACATGCACTTTTTGCAGTTCAGGGAGGGGAGGCTCTTCGAGAGTGCTGACTTCTCAGTCCCCTTTTCCAATCCTGGGATTTAATTTTTTGCAGTGCAAGAGAACCAAAAAACCTTCCTTCACGATCACTCGAGTCTTGAAAATCACCTTGAAATGTGAAATGTGAAATGTCAAATTTTGTGTGTGCGTGGATTCATAGGAATGAAGTTCGACTAGCGTAAATCTCTAGTTTGGCATCGTTTTATTCATGAAATTGTGAGGACTATTTTTAATTTTTTTTTTAATGTTTCTCTTCATTCATATCGTGTGCTTAAAAATAGGAAACAGTTAATTTTTATTACTGACTTGCTTACCCAGTGAATAATAACGGCATTTGTAATTTAAATTTTAACAAACTGGCCGATTTTGCTGGATAAATACATGTTGATTATCTAATTAAAATTACGAGGAGAAGATGTAATTGATAAAATCGATTGGAATTTTAATTCATTTCTGGCAAAAACAAATTGGGAATTTTCAGAATAGACTGATTATTTACAGATGGAATACGATGTTTACTGTCAAGAATCTGATTGAGAAAGACAAAGCGAGACAGATGGAGAGAGGATAAAAAAGGTAGGGCAATAATTAGCTGACTTAGAAAGATTTGTTTCTGAATTTTCAGATGAGGACTGATTATGCGTATTATTTGGCTTCTTCAGACTACAGTTCTCATCTTGGGAGTTATTTTTACAACGTTTCGATCGATGTACCCTCCGATTTTTTTTTTTTTTTCAGGTGTATCTTGTGGAACTCGGGAATTTTATTGTCGAACTCGAGAATCTTTCTTTTTTTTTACACAGGAATCACCACTTATCAAGGCCAGGAGGCCACTCGAGAATAAGTTTAATGGGTATACATTAATCAATGTGATTACAGCTTAGTAAACATAAGTAGTGAAATTTTTGCAAGTCGGATTAC
>NC_136506.1:74350301-74410301 GCF_053919585.1 Euprymna scolopes
TCGGAACTTTTAAGAGTATCGGAATCGGTATCAGAATCGGAAAATTTTGTGCCTATTTTCCGAGGCCAAAAACGATTCCTTTAATTTTTTTTTTAAATTTTTGTTTTGCTTAACACAAAATCTTCCACGGCTGGTAGCAATAAAATAATGAATATTTATTAACTACTAGTAAAACTAAAATCTATACATCACTCCTACACACATAAATGTGTTTTTACGTTTCAAAAAATAACATGTGTTTGTTACGGTAATCAGGAAAAAGTAACAACTTTCTGGTTAAATATTTATAGATTCATAAAGAATCGGAATCGGTAATTGTATCGGAATCGGGGAAAATATTGGAATCGTTCAATTAATAGTGTATATGAATGCATATATGTAGACAGGGTGGGTAGTGAAAGAGAGAGAGAGAGAGAGAGAGAGAGAGTAAATTGACTGAGGTTTTAACCGTTCACCCACATACTCGCCAAGATCGGCAATGTTGTATTGAATCTTGTGCCTCCATATCTCTCTCCTTCTAACTCATCCCTCATCATTTTAGCAACACCAAGATGGGAGTTGGGTTGTTCTTGTTGTACAGCATATCAACGCTTTTCAAGTTATTTAATGCCGAATCTAGTGATTTTGAAGAGTGATTTTTTAATAGAGTATATTTGTTTTATTTTTTTTTTGTTTGTTTTTTTTTTGTTTTGTTTTTTTTAAGTCTGTTTCTATTTAACCCATAGTTGGGACCCTAACAGGTACTACCACTCCGGGTCAGAGTGGACCTGAGAGCAATGACAATTAAAGGGTGGCTCCACACTCCCCAAAGCCTGCAAGCTGGGGCCTCACCATCGGATATATCCAGGACCGTACCAAGATGGGAGGTAGGTTTTTGGTTCTTTAGATCCAGCTTCAGCCTTGAGTCAGCCTACTCATTTGAAGGCGCCCTTTTATCTATAGAGTTGAAATAAATTTATAATGAGGTACGGCTATGACCCAACCAGACACGATTACCCGAAACGAGGGGTTAAGGAGAGCTGAATTAGAGCTATAGTTGAAAAATGCCCCAAAAGGGGGCCAGAGAAAGATGAATTAGAACCTTTTTATCTTAATGGCAGGTCCCGGATGATAGGAGGTAACCTTGCCAGTTAGAAAGAGATATGGCGTGGTTGCCGATGTGAAATACATTTTCTTGTAACGGGAAAAACAAAGTCGAAAATATGAAACAAGTCGCCCGGTGCATGAGAAAAATCATCGATAAGAACCTTTGTTCTGTGGAAAGTTACCTGATTGAAATGTATGGAGGAGGTGGTTGATTATCCAATCAGTGACGTAGCGAGCAAGAGGGTTATTTAGATGGAAAACATGTGTCTGCTCCAACCCACATTACCCCTTCATACATAAGGCACCGCAGAGCAACATGCATACTGTTAGAAATGAAACCATGGAACGGAGTAAGAAAAAAAGAAAATTTTGCCAAGGCGCGTTTCGATCGACTATTGGTCAAGGAAGTCGTCGGCAATATAAAATGACAAAGGGAAAAGGGGAAAGGAAGATGGAAAGTGTGGAGTCTTTTTGAGCTCGGGGGGAGACTGTCGATCGCCCCACACCCCACCCCGTTCGAGAAAGCACTCGTCCTTTTACTGATTGATAAGCAAAGAATCGGTCCTGTTCATCGACTATCGAAACTAAAAGAAAGAGAAATTATAATCGACATTTTTATTCGTTTCATTTTATTTCTCCTATGAAGAACTACATAATTATTTTTATTTTTCTCTTCTTGTGAATAATTAATGTTATTCGAAAACTACAGCCAGCGTCGATTATTATTGTTGTTGTTGTTGTTCCGGCCTTCGTTGAACAGAGGCATTTACACCGATTAGCACTATAAATAGCGCTAGTAATTCCAACACCGGTGAGAGAGATGCGACTGCACATCAACTGCTAGCCGAGTGCCCAGCAGATATACACGCTTCCCTATCTTTGTACATTATTGTTAATACACTTATTCCTTAACCGAACCTCAACTTGATTGTTCTTATTTTCACTGTTGTTCCACGACACAACAATCATTATTATTATTATTATTATTATTATTATTATTATTATTATTATTATTATTATTATTATTATTATTATTATTTGCAAGTAAACTCAAGGTAAAACAACCCAGTTAAATTACCTTTTTTAGCAGAAGAAAGAAGAGAGAAAGGAGCATCAACTGCTGCATCCGGCGTCATATCAACCCTGTCTTTGTGAAAGTGACTGAGACTGCGTCGCAGAACTTTTGTGGGTGTTCGGGCCGAACCACCTAGACTACACTTGTAACTGTGTTAACACTACAGTCTTCTTCGTGTTCCATCTACATTGAGGGAGATCGGATCACGTACACCGTTATACAGCTGATCCTTTTGGTTGTTATTTCTTCTTTTAAAGATTATTATTATTATTATTATTATTATTATTATTGGCTCACATGGAGCTTTCACACAGGTCAACAAACGATCTGATTGGAAATCTGTGGTGTTCTCTGGAAGCTAAATGACAACAAGTCTCCCCAGACGTCCAGCTCTCTCCACCTCCTTCGATAGCATTTGCAAATGAATTTGCATCATCGCAACAGCCTCTTACCATTGATTTCTCGCTGGCAGTGGCCATTGGTTTATACTGGAATTTGAGTGGCACTCATCCTCCCCAAGGTCCCAGTTCTTTTTGCGCTTGTCCAGCTGAGGTCTGGCTAGCGCTCTCTCCTCGGTCTTTCAGTCCTTCTTGAACCTTCTCGGCTCTTTGGTGTCACTTTTTTATTAGGGCGAGTGGTGATAAAACAATGGGGAGATGCATGATGGGGGTGTAGAACTTGTAGATATGCAGCTTCGGTGTTCGTCATTCCCTGTGACGTTTATTCGTTATATTGTCTTCTTGTATTATTCTCCTCATTCAAGGGGTTTCCTTAATATTTCAGTCGTTTTCATTATCGTTAGTCGTTGTACTTTTGCAGTTATTCCTCTGATTCCAATTTCTGACATTCTTTTTTCGAAGTTTTTCTGAATTGTTCCTAGTGCTCCTACTATTATCGGTACTATTTTGATTTTCTTCATCATCCTAATCCCTTTTAACTCTCAGGCTAGCTCTGTGTATGTGCTTCGTTTCTCCTTTCCTCCATACTCACCCTGTGGTCAGCTGGGACAGTAAAGTCTACAATTTGACAGGATTTCTCTTTCTTGTTAATTATTACGACATCTGGTCTTCTTGCTTGGATGGGTTTATCCGTCTGTATGTTCATGTCCCATAGGATTTTGTGGTTCTCGTTTTCGAGTGCTGTTGCGGGTTTATGCTTGTACCATTTGTCTGTACGCTCAAAATGCAGTCGTTTGCTCAATTCCCAGTGCACCGCACTCCCCACTTGGTCATGCCTGGTTGTGTATTCCTTTTGGGCCAATTTGCTACATTCACTCACTATATGGTTTATCGTTTCGTCTCTTTGTCCACATAGTCTGCATTTGCTGTTTTCTTGTGTTTTATCGATCCTTGCTTTGATATAATTGGTTCTTATCGGGTTATATTGTGCTGCAGTTATTAGAGATTCAGTTTCTCGGTTTATATGTCCTTTTCGCATCCATGTCCAGGTGTTTTCGTTATTCTCATCTTTTGCCATTCTTATGAATCTTCCGTGGAGTTGTTTCTCTTTCCATTTCTCTTTTCTCGTTTTGTTGTTTGTCTCTCTGTTTTCTGTTTTGTTGTTTTTTTTTTCAGTGTCTCTCGCTGCCATAATTATCCTTTCAGTGTTTTGCATTATGTATTTTTCTAGTTCTTTTATTCGTGTCCTTCATACAGTCTTCTATACAGATCAGTCCTCTCCCACCGTCTTTCCTTTTCACGTAGAGTCTGTCAATATCGTCCTTTGGGTGTAGTGCATTATGCATGGTCATGACTTTTCTGGTTTTCTGGTGGAGTTGTCTCAGTTCTTCTTTTGTCCCCCCTATAAACAGTCCAGAGTATCTTACTAGTGATACTGCCCATGTATTTATACCTTTTATTAGGTTTCTGCTATATAATTTCGTTTCCAGGAGTTTTCTTATTCTCCTGAGGTATTCCTTTCCAATGTTCTCTTTCATTTCTGTTGCTCTGATGGTGTCCGCTTCCAGAATTCCCAAGTATTTATAGCCGTCTTGTTCCCCTAGTGCCCTCATTTCTGTTTGGTTGAGTAGTTCCATGCCTTCTGTCGTTTCCAGTTTTCCCTTTCTTATAACTAGTTGTGCGCACTTTTCCATTCCAAATTCCATTTGGATATATTGGCTGAAGATCCTAGTAGTGTTAGTTAGTCTCTCTAGTTCCTTTTCGGTCCTTGAAAAAAGTTTCAGATCGTCCATGTACATCAGGTGGTTCATTTTTTCCTCTGTATTGGAGAACTTGTATCCTACTTGATTATCTAAATATTAATTTACTTTTCCGTACGTCTGGTGTCACAAAAAAACCATGATCATCGCAAACATTAATTAATGAGAAACGAGTCACTTTTTATAAGTTTAAAATCATTAAGACCATTTCCTCTCCAAGCATTTTTCCAAAAAAAAACATGGCTATCTGTTTACGGTTTCAAATGAACTATTTTACTTTATAATTTAAAAAGACGTCATGTTGAGAGGAGACTGTATTTTTTTATGTTTCCTTTTTAAATTAAAAAAAAATGTGCAGTGAATTTAAATTTGTTCCTTTATAACTTATATAAAAAATTATTCCGAAAGAAAAAATAAAACAACGTGTTATGTGCTGAGTTTTCTTTGAAAAAAATCTATATTTTTTAAATCAGTTCTTTTTAGTTTTAAAAACTTAAAAAGAATTTGCTGAAAAAATTGTTTTAAATGCTTCGTTATCTGTTTTATTTTATGTTAACTTATTTTATGTTTTAAAATTTAACTACCATGGAATTTCCACGAGTTCTGTTAGTTATTATTATTATTATTATTATTATTATTATTATTATTATTATTATTATTATTGAAAGACAAAATCACACTGTCTGTCTACACTTTTCTATTTCAATCTCTCTTTCACTACGGCTTCTGACATCTTTTCACATTTATCTCCCTGTATTTCTTCTTTGCGTCCATTTCTATTTCTTCTTCGCCGTCGCCTTCCCTCTCTCTTATCTCAAACTTTCCATCTTCCTCTCTCTCCTTTTCTCTTTGTTATTCTTTCTTTGAAAACGTGCCTCTTTTTACCCATTGCTCTCTCTCTCTCTCTCTCTCTCTCTCTCTCTCTTTCCCTCTATATATCTATCTATATCTATGTCTCTTCTCTCTTTATCTATCCCTCTGTCAATCTATTTTTGACAATCGCTTTTTAGAAACTCTCTCTCTCTCTCTCTCTCTCTCTCTCTCTCTCTCTCTCTCTCTCTCTCTCTCCCAAACCTTCTTTAACAATTGCTTTTTAGACAATGTTTCTCATTTTTCCATTCTCTCTCTCTCTCTCTCTCTCTCTCTCTCTCTCTCTCTCTCTCTCTCTCTCTCTCTCTCTCTCTCTATCTATCTATCTCTATCTCTCTCTCTCTCTCTCTCTCTCTTTCTCTTATATGTCATCTATTTTCTCCCCGACTTTTCAGAGTTCAGCGAGTGTAAAAAAAGAAAGAAACGAATTCTAAAAACATATTTATGAGCACATTGTGTTCATAAAATCAATCGTTTTTTTTTTTTTTTCATTGTTTTTTTTTTTTTTTTTTTCGTGAAACGGAACAATGCATTTTTTCGTTACGTCATTTCATGGCTTGGATTTTCGCAACAATTCGAACTTCAAAAAGCGTAAAATAACCGCCCCTCGCTTCCCCCGCCTCAAAATAATGTTCATATGGCGACTCCTTGTAATATCGTCGCCATCTTCTACGCGACCATATCTATACAAAATAAATAAATACACCAAATACTTTCTCATAATATAATGCAAAATGGGCGTCCATTTCAATATTCAATGAAATGGTAGCAACAATAATCAGCAGCTGACTGAAGTATAGGTATCGTACTTCATCGCTAACAGTGTCAGAAATCGCCATTAAAAATTCGTGGCAAACACTGAAATATTTAGACTTATTGCTTTTCGAAGCTTATAACTTCTTGAAAAATGTAATTCAAACCCTATTTTTTTTTTTAATTGAAGGAGCAAAGACTAAAAATTTTAAAAATAACAAGTTTAATAGCAAATTATGCAATATTTGTTGTTTTTTAATTGGTTTTCTTTAAAAAAAGATTTAAAGAAAATCAACGAAATTTTACTTCCATCGATTATAAAATATATATATAAATTCCAAAAAATCCCTTAACTATAAAAACTATTATTCGATGAGTAGTTCAATTGTTCATTGTTAAGAATTTATCCATATTTATACTTATATTCCATGTCTTTTTTAAATAAAATACTTTTTTAAACCAGGATAAAACAAAGTCGAACTCACATTTTTTTAACTGCTCAAATAAAGGGAGACAAGTCTGATTTTATTCGCCTTTATATTCCGGTGCCTTAAAGGGACATAATTTATATGTCTTTTTAATGCATGCTGTAAACCAAAATTAGTATTTTCGTCCTCCCTAGCTAAAATCTGAACACATTCACTTATAAGTTTTTACCGCTAAACAAAAAAAAAAAAACAGTTGACCGATTTTTTTTATTATTCTCTTAATGAAATACATGATTTTTTTTATTGATATATTTTAATACTGCTTTATCGACTGATTTTTTTCTAAAAATTTTTATCTAAAAAAAGAAAACATTGAATGAAATAGAAAAAATTGTCGCAAGCGTCCCATATTTACTTGACATTCTAAGCATAACATGATCTTCCACTTAAAAAAAATTCACGTGTTTTTAAAAAAAAAAAGGTTTTACACGTTAGACTTTACAGGTAAATTTCCAAAAAACACTTCTTTTTTTTTTTTAATTAGAATATTTTATTTATTGATCTTTTATCTTCAATTTGTGATATATAAAACTTTGATACGTAAATTAATTATTTAAATTTTAATAGACATTTCAAAATGGTGGGGGGTGAATTTTAAAAAACGTTTGTCTAAAATATTATATTTGGGTTATTGGAAAGAGCATAAAATTTCACATTGACCCTGAAAATATCATAAAAATTGAACCAATAGAAAAATTTTGGTGGATTTTTATAATTTAAAAATTCAAAAATATTTAACTCGTAAAATTCAATTGATTTCATTACGTAAAAAAAATGGCTGCATGAAGGCGCGCCGGCACTTTGTAAACTCTTCTTTCTTTTAAATAAAAAATAATATTTCCTATTATTTTTTTAAACGACTTTAATAGTTTATTTTGGAAGTATATTCCATAAAGAAAATAAACAACCCACTTTAAAAAGAGAAATCACGAGTTTCTTATATTTTATTCGCAGTTTTCTGTTAGGGGTGTAAAAAATTCCCCCAAAATTCTGATACACCTACTTCATCGCTAATCTATGATGCAATAATACTACGCATTATTTCTGTACTTCAATCTATCTAGATATAAAAAAGAAACCACTGACTTGTCTATAAAACTAGGGAAAGTAATTCGATATATATTAAAGAAAACGACATCAGTTAGTAGCAGTTGACTGAAATATGACGTATTATGTCTCTGTTCCAATATATTTATTTATCGTATGGAAATCGCTTGAGACAAGGCGTGAAAGAAATGGCTGAGAAGGCGAAAGACAGTGAAATGTCGCTATACTTTTAGACCATATGAAATACAGAATCCGAAATATGGTGAAGAAGAAGAAGAAAAAGAAGAAGAAGAAGAAGAAGAAGAAGAAGAAGAAGAAGAAGAAGAAG
This sequence comes from Euprymna scolopes, assembly GCF_053919585.1. NCBI lineage: Eukaryota > Metazoa > Mollusca > Cephalopoda > Sepiida > Sepiolidae > Euprymna > Euprymna scolopes. The sequence continues at coordinate 74,358,107 of NC_136506.1, forward strand.
AAGAAGAAGAAATATTTCTGGATCGGTGCCAATTATATAGAGAGATCAACAGTCAATGTCTGTTACATATCGACATCTTAGCAGACAATAAATGACCGAATGAAAAAATTGAGGGCGAAATTCTGCTACATCTCCAAGAATATCGACGAATGATACAAAAGAATAAGAAATAAACAAAAGATCTTTTTACACCCAAAGAAATATGAATTAACATTGTCTCAGATAAAGAAAAAAAATGAAGAAAAAGACTCCAAAAGAAAAGAACTGTTCTCTCTCTCCCCCTCTCTCTCTCTCTCTCTCTCTCTCTCTCTCTCTCTCTCTCTCTCTCTCTCTCTCTCTCTCTTTCTGGATTATTGACTTTATTCTCAAGCTAAAAATTTGCTAAAGTCTGAAATACAATTCTACTTTCAATCTGACTTTTCATTGTGTAGAAAAATGATATGTAAGATAAAAAATAAATAAATAAATAAAAATAAACAAAAGGAAAGAACTGTTAGTTCTCTCTCTCTCTCTCTCTCTCTCTCTCTCTCTCTCTCTCTCTCTCTCTCTCTCTCTCTCTCTCTCTCTCTCTCTCTCTCAAATTTTCATGAACCTTTTAATTGTTGACATGACGATTTTTCGCTCAGTGGATTTGATTTTAAAATAAATATCTTGCTTAATAATTTGCCAAGAATTTTGCAGCTAATTCTACCCTATGCGACCAAGGCCATCAACTCCCCGTATTTCCTCCTATAAAAGACAACACGCTATGCAACATACAAATATCTGTGCGTGAGGTCGCCAAGCTAATCAAGAACCTTGATTCCAGTAAAGCAACTGGCCCAGACGGCATTCCAATTATAGTGTTGAAAAAGCTTTAACCAGAATTTGCCCCCATACTTACAAAACTGTTTAAGTGTTGTCTTAAGGAGAAGTGCTTTCCAACACCCTGGAAAGCCTCATCAGTATGCTCTGTATTTAAGAATTCAGGTGATAGATCATCTCCCTCTCAGTAAAGACCAATAAGTCTCCTGTGCGCCATGAGTAAGTTGCTGGAATCCATATTAAATAAAGAAGTAGTCAACCACCTCAGCAGAAATAACCTTCTTAGTGACACACAATATGGTTTACGTTCTGCAAGATGTGCTAACGGTTATATCTCATAGGATTAGTGAATCTCCCGATATAGGCTTCCTTTCTAGAGCAATTGCTCTTGACATATCAAAGGCCTTCAATAAGGTATGGCATAAAGGCCTACTTCACAAGATTTCCAGCTATGGTATAACTGGAAATGTTTTCTCAATTATTAAATCATTTCTCTCTGATAGGCTCATAAGAGATGATGGGCAGAAATCAGAAGCCCACCGTATTAATGCTGGAGTCCCTCAGGGGTCCATCCTGGGTCGAACCTTTTCCTGATTTACATCAATAATCTCCCAAAACATACTTAAATCATTTTTTTATACTGACGACACGACCATCTACGGCAACACATCAAAGGCCGTAAATGACAAAGTTCTCTCCGATTCTCTCTCCTCTGATCTTGAGCGCGTGATACAATGGGGGAAGAGGTGGCTGGTCACTTTTAATGCATCTAAAACCAAGCTTCTATCTTTACATCATTAACGCTCTGATCCCAATCTGACATCAATTGAAATGGATGGCTCTCGTCTTGGGGAGGCTCCATGTTTTGACAAGCTTCTGTAATTGACCTTTACTCCTGATCTGAAATGGAACACATACATCAAATCTGTAGCCAAGGTCGCTGGAAAAATGGTGGGACCCTTCTACCGCTCCAGTAGATATCTCACTGCTGATGCAATTCTCTATCTATATAAAAGCCAAGTATGTCCAAGGATGGAGTACTGCTGCCACATCTGGGCAGGAGCTGCTAAAAACACACTATCCTGCCTTGACAGAGTACAAAATAGACTTTGTGGCTTAGTGGGGGATGCCCTTTTCTCTTCCCTGTAACCTCTCTCCCACAGAAGAGACGTTGCGAGCCTGTCTTTATTTTATCATTATTTTGATGGCAAGTGCTTGTCTGAGCTCCAATCTGGTCCACCCTCGCCAATCTTTCACGAAAAACACCCGTCTAGCTGAAACCACTGTCAGTAATTTTCCTCACTCTTTATCTGTGCCTAAATCAAAATATAGATTCAATGAACAAAGCTTCTTTCTTAGAAGTGTACGCCTGTGGAACTCTCTTCAGTTTGCCTGCTTCCCACCTGACTACAACTTGGATGTCTTCAAGTCCAACATAAACAAATTCCTGATAAAGTGTCTTACTTAAGGGGGCGGTTTATCAATTCTCCATTAATAACGATCACTACAATATTATCCCATTGATTACTGTACACGCAATAACTCTTATCCCCGAGTAGATTCCAGGCCTTGATAAGTGGTGACTACCATGTAAAAAAAAAGCATGGTCCCAAATAGTAATCTCTTACGTTCAAGTGGCGATATGCCTTGGTTGGGGTGAACATGAGTAAAAAATAAAAATAAATAAAAATGTTGTTTTACAAGTGATTCAAAAAAGTGGTCACAAAATCAAATGTACAACAAATAAATGTTATCATCTATAATCTATAATATAAATCTCACCTGTCTGTTTAAATGTATGTATTTCTGCCTAAAACTTTCGACAGAGGCGACGGATTTTCACGAGATCAGTATCGTTTGGAACCTTGACCTTTCGGACGACAAATATCGAAAAATTGGCAAAAGACATTCATTCCTTCACTCTCAACTGTGCACTTTTTTACAGGGAGGGGTCGCTTTTTTCGCCGACATTTTCCAAAGTCATCCCCTGTTTTCGATTGACCAACCTTAATTTAAATATTTGTGACTTCTGGTTTGACAATGAGCACAACAGCAAACACGTCACTATTTTTTTTTCACATTCTTTTCCTTCTTCGTGGTACGGGTTCGAGCCTGCCTACTAACATTTTTTTTTTTTTTTTCTCAACACACACCTCCAAACACCCGGGCAATGCCGGACACCCAGTCTAGTAGCCAATAAAAGTTGGTTTGCAATCTATCTGCATCATTTTTTGGTGTTTTTAAGTAGTTTTAAATGCTTTTTATTTCATCTCAAATATTAACTCTCTTCATGACTTCTAAATTTCCAACCAAGATGATTGCCGTCTTGTCCATTTTTGCCAGCCTCGTTTTGGAGATTCGCGATATTTTTTTACGGGGCGGATGGATTCGCCATTGAAGAGATCCGTGGAAGATGGAAGTGGGGAGGGTTATTCTTATTTCTCGCTTTTTTTGGGGGGGAGGGGGGGATTCAAATCTCTCTATTTTTTCTCTCATTTATAATTTAATTTGGGGAGAGAGGTGGGGGAAGAGGTACGGGGCGAAAATAAAATAAAAAAAGATTTGTTTGGTTTAAATTATATATATATATATATATATATATATATATATATATATATATATATATATATATATATATATATATATTGTGTACAGAAAGTTGTTAGTTGAGACAGATCATTGGTACCGTCGGTTTCAAGCCCGATAATAAGGCCCGTTTAAGGTATCCTTATCAAGCTCTCTTCAGCCAATATTCGGTACCAATGATCTGTCTCAACTAACAACTTTCTGTACACAAAATATAAATACGCTCTTACAATTTGGATTTTCCTTTTAATTGAGCACTCTGCTGGAATTTTTTTTTCGAAAAAAAACTAATCATATATATATATATATATATATATATATATATATATATATATATATATATATATATACTTCAGAATAATGTGATGCAATAAGTCTACTAGTATGCAAATCCAGTGATAATCGGTCTTACAAAATATTATTGGCTGTAATATTTTATAAAGACAATCCCAGGTAAATAAAAATTGCTCAATATACCAAATAGAGCAAATAAATCATAATTTAATAATTTAAATTTTATGATGTGAAATGGTTAAATTTCAAATCAAGAATTTTCATTATATGTAAGACAAAGAATGCATTTCAATAAGTATATCTCCTTAACCTATACGTTTTTGATGTTTACTCATCTCAGAGGAAAAATATTAGCAAATATTAAAAATGGTTTATATCTAATTTGCTAAATACAATAAACATAGAAAAACATAATTAAAAGTTTTTAAAGTTTTTAAATCATAGAGTAAGGGAAATTATATATTGGTTGTGAGTTTTTGTAGCAGTGAGGTAAAAGGATCCAATGCACATCTTGATTCTTCCACGGCACAAGGTAACAATCCGAAGTAGGCATAATTTCTTGGTTTCTTCTTTGTTTAGATGATAAGTCTGGTAAATATATTATTATATAAGTCCACTGAAGATGTTTTCTTAATAAACATATAATTTATATTTATTTAATATTTTTTAATATATGAGTTTTATAATCCACTCCAAATGTAATTTTAATTTGTGAATAAAAACACTCTCACTTCAGGATTTACCATACAATTTGGATACAAAGTTCAATATCCTTTTCATTTTGAACCAATATATAATTTCCCTTACTCTATAATTTACAAACTTTAAAAACTTTTAATTATGTTTTTCTATGTTTATTGCATTTAGCAAATTAGGTATAAACCATTTATAATATTTGCTAATATTTTTTTTCCTCCGAGGAGATGGGTAAACATCGAAAACCTATAGGTTAAGGAGATATACTTATTGAACATAATAAAAATTCTAGATTTGAAATTTAACCATTTCACATCATAAAATAAAATTACTAACTTATATATATATATATATATATATATATATATATATATATATATATATATATATATATATGTGTGTATATATATATACACACACACACACACACACATATATATATATATATATATATATTTTACACAGGCATCGCCACATTATCAAGGCCAAGAGGCCACTCAATGATAAGGGTTAAAGAGTGTACAGCAGAAACTGGAAAATATAGTAATCATTAGTAATGAAAATTCGGTAAATTTGTTAACTTATATGGAACGGCTCATCAAGAACCTATGTACGTTAGACTTGAAGACAACCATATTGTACTCAGCCGGAAAGCAGGAAAACGGAAGACAATTCCACAGGCGTGCAGTTCTAAGAAAGAAGCTTTGTTCATGGAATCTACGTTTAGGTTTAGGCACAGATAAAAAGTGGGGGGAATTATTGATAGTGTGTACAGCTAGACGAGTGTTTCTTGTGAAAGTTTGGCATGGGGGGACCATAGACTGAAACTCAGTCGAACACTTTCCATAAAAATAACGATACATCAGAGACAAGCTCGCAACGTCTCTTCTGTGAGATAGAGGTTGCAGGGAAGAGAAAAGGACATCTCCTACGAGGCTATGAAGTCTATTTTGAACTCTATCAAGGCAGGACAAGTTCTTTCTAGCAACTCCTGCCCAGATGTGGCAACATTATTCCATCCTTGGACGTACCTGGCTCTTATATAGATAGAGAATTGCATCAGCAATGAGATATCTGCTGGATCAATAGAAAGATCCCACCATTTTTCCAGTGGCCCTGGCAACAGATTTGATGTACGTGTTCCATTTAAGATCAGGAGTAATTGTCAAGCCCAGAAGCTTGTCAAAACTTGAGGCCTCCTGAAGATGAGAGCCATTCATTTCAATTGATGCCAGATGTGGATCAGAATGTTGATGATGTAAAGAGAGAAGCTTGGTTTTAGATGCATTAAAAGTACCCAGCCACTCCTTTCCCCATTGTACCACATGCTCAAGATCAGAGAAGAGAGAATCAGAGAGAACTTGGTCGTTTACTGTCTTAGATGTGCTACCATAGATGGTAGTGTCATCAGCATAAATGTCTACAAATGATGTAAGGATGTGATTTGGAAGATCATTAATGTAGATCAGGAAAAGAGTTGGGCCCAGGATGGACTCCTGAGGGACTCCAACATTAATACTGTGAGCTTCTGATTTTTGCCCCTCAACTACTACTCTTATGAACCTATCGGAAAGAAATGATTTAATAATTGAGAAAACATTTCCAGCTATACCATAGCTGGAGATCTTGTGAAGTAAACCTTTATGCCATACCCTATCAAAGGCCTTTGATATGTCGAGAGCAATTGTCCTAGAAAGGTTGCGTCCATCGAGAGATTTCCTAATCCTATGAGATATAACTGTAAGCACATCTGCTGTAGATCTAGGAGAACGGAAACCATATTGAGTGTCACTAAGAAGGTTATTTTTGTTGAGATGGTTGATTACTTCTGTATTTAACACAGATTCCAGCAACTTACTCATGACGTACAGGAGACTTATTGGCCTGTACTGAGAGGGGGATGAGCGATCACCTGAATTCTTAAATACAGGGCATACTGATGAGATTTTCCAGGGTGTTGGGAAGCTATTCTCCTTAAGACAACGTTTAAACAGTTTTGTAAGTATGAGCGCTAGTTCTGGTTGAAGTTTTTGAGTACTATAATTGGAATACCGTCAGGGCTAGTGGCTTTACTGGAATCAAGGTTTTTGATTAGCTTGGTAACATCACGTACAGATATATGTATATCACATAGTGTGTTTTCTGATACAGGAGGAAATATTGGAGGTTGGCGGCCTTGATTGCATAGGGTAGAATTAGCTGCAAAGTTCTTGGCAAAGAGTTTGGCTTTGTCTGATGCTGACGAGATTACCTCAGGTCCATTGATGATAGTTGGGATAGCGCACACGCTTCTGTTCAGGATTCTGTTTGCTATTTGTCAAAACTGGTGGGAACCAAGCCGCTGCTCAGCTACTTTGGACCTGACAGATTGAGCATACAACTCTCTTGCACTCTATATTACTTTCTTACAATGGTTGCTGGCAGTCCTGAAAGCTGCTTTAGTTTCCATACATCTATTACGTTGGAAGCAGTGGAAAAAGTGATTTCTGTGCACAATGGCAGCAGCACATTCTGGAGAGAACCATGGCTGGCTGTTAGGTTTTTGCTGGAAGTTTTTTGAGGGTATGAAACGGTCTATACCTACAATTAACCATTCCGTCAGGTCTGATACTATAGAGTACACATCCTTTTTAAACATGGAACGCAGAGATAAATCCGATATAAATGTATGGAAGCTATCTCAGTCAGCCTTACTGTATCGATATACTGTATGATGGAGCGGTACGTCTGGGGACTTATTACATTTCATTTTTATCTTAATTGATAAAACAGAGTGGTCGGAAGATCCAAGAGGAGACAGAACAGAAACTGAACATAGTTCAGGGCAAGTTATGAGAAAAAGGTCTAGTAGACTCGCATACTGGCCATCATTGTCAGGCACACGGGTGGGTTCGTGAACAATCTGAGTGAGGTCATAAGCAATGGAGAAATCATGACAGAACCTCCCCTCATCATCGGTCTTGTTTGAGTGGGTCAACCATTTGACGTTGTGAACATTGAAGTCTCCACATACGTGAATGTTAGCTGAAGGATAAGCAGATAGAACTTGGTCAATTTTCTCAGATATGCTTTTTAAGATAGTAACTCTGCTGTTGTGGGGGCGATAGAGAGTAAATATAAATGCAGTAGTGTGAGCTAATACAACCCGGAAGCACATATAGGGTAAGTTAGGATCTTCTCTGGAGATGTCCCTACCACATGGAAAGCCATCTTTAATATAGGCACATATTCCATGACCACGGCGATCTAGGGGGTCAGATTTAGAAGTTAAGTTAGAGTAACCTTTAATTGTGAACTCTTCCAGGGAAATAGCCTGTTCAATACCAAACTTAGCTAATACATGACGATCGTCATATAGTGATAAGATCACTCTGACTGACGCTAAAAGCATTTAATAAGAATAAATGTTTAATTTCAACTGTATCTCTCACGGTTTACGGTAGCCTAGTGGTTCGGGTCCTTGCTAATGAAACTAGACATGACTTCTGTTGCCGGGGCTCAAATCTCTCGACTGGCATTAATCGTGACACTTGTACTGATGATTCCCGAAAGGGTGAAACAGTATCTGTAGGTATTTAATAATAATTATAGTAAATAATATATATATATATATATTATTGCATTTTCACCACAAACAAGGCACAGTGCCACTTTGATGTAGAGGGCTACAAAATGGGACATAATTGAACTATGTAGGGAGTTGAGCAGCACGATGTCTGTTTATATTACACTTGAACTTTTGCATGTCAGTACAGTCGGGGAAGCAGGAACCCGGAAGGGAATTCCAAAGTCTAGTAGTTCTGGGAAAGAAATTATTAGAGTAGAAGGCTTTCTGGCATTTGGGGATTTCTACTGTGTAGGGGTGGAATTTTGCTGCTTTGTCAGGTTTGTCAGAGGTATTTACATCAAGGGCGTACAAGGGCTTGTAATTTGTCAGAGCATCTACTATTTAAATCCATGTAAAACAGGCAGAGAGATTCAATATTTCGTTGATGGGACAGAGGCTCAAGCCTAGCTGACAGTTTAGGCCCTATTAGGTTCTCTTTTGAACCCTGTCCAGGAGTGAGAGATTAATAGCAGATGTGCCAGCCTTAATGTGACAACAATACTCTGTGCATAGGCAAATATGGACTTGTTGAGGTACGGGATACTTTCAAGCATAAGTAACTTTCTAGCACGATAGAGAGAGCCTAACTTCCTTGCAGCATCCGCAGCAATGCCCTCGATGTATCTGTCCCAACTCATGTTATCTGTGAACATTAAGCCGAGAGATTTGAACAAAGTGCTTTCAGATAATGTATCTTTAGCCATTGGTGGTTGAGAAGGTTTCATGTAATTATTAAAGGAAACGGGTTAGTTCAGGAAGCATTGAATATTGCCATCCATTTATATCCCCATTTCACTACATTATACTACAAGATTGGAGGTCTTCCTCTAGGGTTTTTGCCATTGCCTTAGATATGTATTTATTCTATTTCCATTCGTGCCTGTTATAGAGTGTGATGTCATCAATAAATATTCACATCTTAGAGACAATTTGATCAGGGAGATCATTTATGAATATCAGGAATAATGTAATGTTATGACCCTTTTAGGCTGTGATCATAGCGTAGTATCTGTGTTAACTGTGGCAAGTGGGGTCAAGGGTTAAAAAATTATTATTATTATTATTATTATTATTGTTATTATTATTATTAATTGATTTGAGCGACGGATGGTCGCTGGATCAGTTATTATGATTAGAAGAATAAACAATTAAATTGGGGAAGAAATGATTGACATGTGAATCGCAAAAGGAATGTGAAAATAGAAAATAGATGTAAACATTATTTTGGGATTTGGATAAACAAATAACTAGATGTGGACATTAAGTTGATCTGAGACACGTAATGAGGTGACGTAAGAGAATATGTGATGTAGTTGGTTTTGGAGAGATTCAGAGAGTTGAGTTTTGACCACCAAAGCAGACAGACGGACGGTCTAGACAGAGGTGGACAGACAGCTAGGAGTAGCTGTAAGAATAGAAAATGTAAACGAACTGCAGATCCTGTGAAAAACATTTGAGACAACTGTAATAAATTTATATTATAAAAATATAAAGAGTTGTTTTATGGTTTCACAAGTCAGACAGATGTCTCAATTGGATGGTGCTGGTCATTTCATGGTTTGTCATAGAGCAGCAGGAAGATAGAAGAACTCTTCAAGAAAAAAGGTATGAAGCAGATATTATTCTTCTTATATATGAACTGTAAAAATATCTTGTGTGATAAGTTTGATACAACATGACTCCATTTACAAATCAATATCATGTCCTCCTGGCTAAACAACATACATTCGATTTATATGTTTATTACCTGTCCGTTAAAAGAACAATATCTCACATCCACTAGATAACACATGACATGTTTTAATATATCTCTCTGTTAATATAATCTCCTACAATATACAACAATAATAAAGATCCAATGATGTACTCACATTTATATCATATTGTTTTGACATACGACCATCGAGGACAACCTGGATTCTTCTCTTATTTAAGCAGGATTTAATTATGTTGAGTATTCGTCCAGTAATACCATATGATTTGATTTTCATAAGAAGACCATCATGCCATACGCTGTCAAAAGCCTTAGATATATTTAGGTCTGCCCTACTTCCTCCCTGCTTTATCCATTGTATGGTATATACGTTCAGAGATTACAGTAAGTATATCTGCAGTAGAACAGGCTTGCCTAAATCCATATTGATGGTCAGACAGAAGTTTAGCAACTGTAAGGTGGTGGACTAGAGCTTGATTAATTATGCACTCAAATATTTGTGCGAAAAGAGGGAGGAGGCTAATGGAGCGATGATTTAATGGGTAAGTTCTTTCACGAGAATTATTGTAAACTGGTACCACAGAAGCAGTTTTCTAGCAGTCAGGGAAGCAAGATTCATTAAGACATTTGTTGAAAAGTTTGGAAAATCTGGAGGCACATCAGCAAATCATTTTTTAATAGTAGAGCCGGGATGAGATCAGGTCCACATGCTTTTGAAGTGTCTAGGATTTTTTATGATATCATGCACTTGAGAAGGGGTGATTTTCAGATTATCTAGTGTGGTTTCTGTCCGCAAATGAAAATCAGGGAGAGAAAGGTTTGCTGCGTAAGAACTAGAGTTTGAGGCAAACCGACGGCAAACATGTTAGCCTTCTTGGCTGCCGTGAAAACAACTTCATGATTGTTGGATAGTAAGGAAATTTCTAATTTCTGCGTTTAAATGAATTTTCTGGTGGTTTCGGTATATTCTCTCTTAGTTGTCACTATTTCTTTCTTACAATTACTTCTAACTTCTATAAACTTTTGTCTGTTTGTACTGGACTTATGTCTGGATAAATCTGGTAAATAAACCATGGGGAAGTGTGAGGTTTGCTATAGAACTCCCGTGAGGGAACATGTGCTTCAATTGCCACTTTGAACCATACCATCGTCTCACTTGCACACTTTTCTGCAGGAAGAAAAATGATATTTCCCCATGGGGCATATCTGATGAGATCCCAGATGGCTTCCTAGTCAGCTTTCTTATAGTACCTTGTCGTTTTGAGCAATGGCTCTTCAGCTTTGGGTCGAAAGTTTAGGGTGATTTCTACCATTATCACAGCATGATCAGCATTCCCGAGTGGGCAATAGGCATACGTTACACAATTATCAAGAACTATGGTCAGAAACAGATCTAGAAGTAAGGCTTGTTGATCTTGCTGATTTGGGAGACAGGTCGTAAACGCAACTGTCTATGTATTATGCTACCAGCTGTATCTGTGTATCATATATATATATATATATATATATATATATATTTTTTTTTTTATTTTTCTACTATAATAATTAAATACCTACAGACACTAGTGTTTCATCCTTTCAGGAATCTTCAATGCAGGGTGTCACGATTACTACAAGTCGAACGATTCGAACCCCGCATCACGAGACATCTCTGGCTTGATTAGCGGAGACCTAATCCATTCGGCTACCATTAACTGCTTGAAATAACGTTGAATTTTAAACATCTTAATTTTTTAAGTGTTCATCTACGGCAGGCAGACAGTGATCTAATCGTTATACGATGATCTATGCATAAGAGCTAAATTGACCGACTTTTAATTCAACTGAAAGTGCTCAACGATAAGAAACGAATTTCTTAAAGGGGCTGTCATAATTATTTTTATGCACTGATCATTGTGGAAGCATGAAACGGTAGTGTCTGTAGGTATAAAATATAATTATTTATAATTTATAATTTTTTCACTCCTTTAAGAAGTAAGTTCTTAAAAGTTGAACACTGTCTGCGAAATAAAAGGCAATCGACTGGCCTTATGTGAGATCGTGACTTCCAGTCTTTTCAGCTTAATATTAATAAAAAAATAATTAACTGATAAAGTAATATTTAACAGTGGGACCTTTTCAAACCAAATCTTTTTAAAAAATGAAAAGCCCCTCCCCCCGCACACGTTTTGACATGTTTCTATGTATTTTTGAATGTTTGGAACTTATGACCCCAACCCCACTGCATCTCCCTTTCTGGCCCCACCCCGCCACCAAATGCTAATGATTACATGTCTCGCTATGCTGCCAAGAAGTGGGGTCTCATTTTATGTTAAATCTATACAGGAAAGTGATCCCCCACGCTAAAATGTAAAATTTTAATTGTTTTAAAAATGAATTCCTTCTTTTATATTATCTATATTATCGTTGAAACATATTAGCCATGAAATAAGTAAGCAGACAAATTTTTTGAAACCAGAAGTCACAAACCGGATGGACGGTTTAAATGCCTAAGCAAGCTGATCTGAGTAGTGGATAATTATATTTTAAAAATTATATATATATATATATATATATATATATATATATATATATATATATATATACATACTGGTAGCCAAATTGAATATTGAAATGCTCATATCTTTCCTTCTATGGGACGAAACTACATGAAAATTTGCATATATATATATATATATATATATGTTGTCGGCCCCTTAAAAAATAAAATTTCTTAGAGTTGAGCATTGTCTGAGAAATTGGAAAAATCGATCAGCTAATTTTGTGAACAAGATTGTGACTTCCTCTTACTTAATCACTCTAAGATTGTCTGCGTTAAATGTTATGCTTCATTAATGTTAAAACATCCCTTAACCCTACCAGACCTGAGCTACTGAACCTAATTTGCCCCTGTGCCTGGCCTCCTGGGCAAAATTATGAAATCCAAATCTGGAACTACAAAATTGCGACTCCATCCCGCATCAACCGCACCAAAATCTCCCCTATCAGCTGGTTGAGTGACACGCCCCTTACTTTGAACTCTCGATCTTGATCTAGGCTCACTTGCATCATCAGAATTATCATCACTTTCTCCTTCATCGATATATTCATCATCACTAGCATTATTTGATTCAAAAACATATTCCTCATCAAATTCACTTTCGTCTGAATCAGAAGTTGTCACTTTATCACATTGTGAAACTTCTTGGTCTTGCTCTTTTACCTGTCGAATTCCTTGGTTCGTCACTTGCTCACTTCATGGCTACTTTAGTCTACAAAACAACTCACAACTCCGCCAAACCAAAGGAAGCCATTTGCAGAATGTTAGGCTTGTGCTAAATCGAGGCTAAGCAGCAATTGGGTAGCTATTTTTAGCTCCTTGACAACACAAAAACAGGTGGTCGGAAAAATACCGGTTTAGCCGTAACTCGGTATATAGCATTTTTGGAAATTACTGGTATATTAATAACTCAGTCTGGTAGGATTAATTTTGTGGCCTTGGAGTATGTTCCTAACTAATGAAGTCAAAAGGTGACTTCCTAATGGAGTTTAAATTCTTTGACCAGCATTGATCATCATCTTCTACACTGATGATTGTGTAAACATGAAACACTAGTGTCTGTAGGTATTAAAATAATTATTTATAATTTATGATTATATATGTGTGTGTGTGTGTGTGTGTGTGTGTGTGTGTGTACACACACACATTAGAAGCAGTCTATATTGAATAGTTCGTTGGTCTGTGTAGATTGTTTCTATTGATACAATTTTATTTATAACAGCTCCATTTTGTATTAAGCAATTTTGAAAAAAAAGTATTTGCTTTGCATTTGCTTCCCCTACCTATTTGATATTCCAGAACTTTTTTTAAGCTATAGCTACTCCCATTTGCTATGCAGTTTCAAAAACTTTTTTCTTTTATGCAAATAAGTTCATATTATATTTTGCAGTATAATTTTCTGCTTAAAATAGCATTTCATCATCTAATTTAATATTTTTTGTCGAATAATAAAATTCCTGGTTTTTTTCCCCTTATATGCAGATTTTTTAAATTTCATTTTCTTATATTTAAGCACTTCTCCATTTTTGGATAATTGGGCTTTTTCATCTGGTTTGGATTGTTTTTATATAAATATTAAATATATTTCAATCTTTTTTAAAATCTATTCTCATATTAAACTTATCTTAATTTTTACACACACACACATACATATATATATATACACACACACACACACACACACACACACAGGGTGTCCCAATAAAATGTATGCACTTTTTAAATGACCATAAACTAATATTTATTATAAAAAAGAAAAGTTTCATACATCAAAATACCGTGAACAAATATAGAAACCAGCTAATCATCGTAAGTGTTCAAATTGTTGGACATTGTGGTCCATGAACAGCTAACAACGCTCACTGATTGAATCGAAAATGTTCATAATCAGTCCAATTGGTATGTTGACACATCTTCTTTCAATGGTTGCTTTCAACTCATTTATTGTAGCTCGTTGTGTGGTGTGAATCTTGTGTTTTACATGCCTCCCATCCCCTCCAAAGAGAAAAATCTAGGGGGGGGGTCAAATCTTGTGAGCATGAACAGTACTCGATACTTCCTTTTCGTCCTACCTATCTGTTTCACAGGTGACTATCAAGATATGCTCTTACGTCAGGATGATAGCGGGGAATTGCTCTATCCTGCTGAAAGTGCAATTATGTATTCCTAAACATCTCTTGGGAACGTGGCATAGCGTATTCATGTTGCAAGTTGAGATAATTTAAAAAGTGTATACATTTTATTGGGACACCCTATATATATATATATATATATATATATATATATATATATATATATATATATCTGTGGAAATATATATATATATATATATATATTATTTCCTTTTAATATATACCAATACTTATTTACGAAGCTCAATGTAATTACAGAACAATATAGTGAATAAATGACAAAAGACCATATTCCAATGCGGATTTTAATCATGTCAAAACACACTTTATTTCCTTTTAACAGATTGATCGTTGCTATTTCTGCTGATGAGTTAAGGGCAAAATAGATTCACTAATTGATATAATAATTAAGTGATTGATTTTGTGCTATGAAACAGATACTGTCAAGAATTGTAAATGTCAACTGAATTAAAGGAATAAATTATAAGATGGTCAACATCATGGACTTTGGAATATAGACTTTTGTCATTTATTCACTATATTGGCATGTAATTACATTGAGTTTCTTAAATAAGGATTGGTATATATTATAAGAAAATATATTTCCATGCACACACACACACACATATATATATATATATATATATATATATATATATATATATATATATATATATATATATGATGTATGTATACTTTCTTGTTTATTTACGCGTATTATTTCATAAGAATTTTTCACTAAAGTGAATCTATTCTTTAAAGCATAGTATTACTGCCCATTAAGTAGAAACGTTATTTACTTACAACACACACACATACACGCGAGCGTGCGCACACACACACTTTGAAAGTTTATATATATATATATATATATATATATATATATATTATCTTTAAAATATAATCGCTAGATTCAGCCACTCTGATGATTCGTAGACGACGAAACCCGTGTCAGTGAATAATTACATTTTAAAAACAATATATATGCCGCTCGCTCCCCTGTGGGGGTACCAAACTGGTTAAAGGGGAAATTATTCCTAAAAACTCACATTTAGGTAAAAATGCACTTTCGTAAATAATTGAATTCATTCAAAACGCATCGCAAAATTAAAAAAAAAGAAATAACATCTAAACTTTATAGTATATATGTATAAATTAAGCTTTATAATATATATATATATATATATATATATATTATATATATATATATATAATATATATATATATATATATATATATATATATATATATAATAATAATAATAATAAAATTTCAACTTTTAATACAAAATTAGTTGACACAGTAATCTCCCTTGCGTCAAGTTTTCATTATTTTATTATTATTTTTTTTTAATTTATTAAAGCAAACAACCGTTTTTTGTTTGATTTTATTTTCGTGATTGGATCTTTCATTAAGACTTAATTTGATACACGCCTTTTTTTCAATTTTTTTTTTTGTTTTTGTTTCGTTATTTATTTTTCTTTGGTTATTTTCTTCCTTTTTTTTAGGGGGGTGAGGAAGAGCTATGTTTTATTATGTTGTTGTTGAGTTTCGTTTCATCAGAGTTATCTCCCTTCTGTCAGTTCAGTTTTGTATTTTAGTTGTTGTTTTTCAATTATCTTGGATTTTTTAAAATTAGTATTGTGTGTGTGTGTGTGTGTGTGTGTGTGTGTGTGTGTGTGTGTGTGTGTGTGTGTGTGTGTGTGTCTAGAGTTGTCTCCCTTGTGATTTCTCTTTTTTTTTAAACCACAATAAAGCATATAAACCACAATAAAATAAATCAAAATAAGATTGTGGTTTATATGCTATATTTTGTTTTTGTCAAGTCCTTATTAAATTAAATCAGATTTATTTTCCTTGTGGTGGAAATCTTTTTTTCCAGTTTTGTTTGTTTGTGGGGGGGGGGGCTGCGTGTGCGTGCGTGTTCGTTCTAGCGTTTTTTTTAACCAGAAAATGACAGCCGGTGTTTAGCCAAAATAGTTCCCCAATATATTTTAATCTTGATTTATTTTTTCTTTTAACAATTAATAAACTGGTTTTTCAACAATTTGTTTAACTCATAATAAAACCAAACTGTTTATTTTTATTATTGAAGATAGTAGGGATTTAGCAGAGAAGCTAAAAACGAAAAATTAAAGATCAAAATTCAAAATACAAATAAATGTTACCAAAGGCAATATAAGTTCTATTCAGAATAAGTTTTGTGTTTTAACATGTTTTAAAGCTTTTATTCGGTTCGAAAAACAAGTAGTGGAGAGTTAGTATGACGCCGGATGACGTCATGATGAGCAGGATAGCACCCGTCCCCTGTCGCTGCCCTTCACCGCCCTACCCCCTAAGTAAACAGAATTTTTGTGCAAAATTAAACAGTACTTCTGCTAGTGCTCGGTGTATGTCGGCGCGTTACTTACGGTAAAACGGTACATTAAACTGCAGAAGCACCTCTTAAATGTTGTACAAGTTCTATAATTGAATACGCCCCCTGCAAAAAAAAAATAAAACAACGAAAAATAAAAATGCTTTTGTATACCGCTCGTGAAAACTTTTTTTTTTTTTTAGATTAACTAAAAACTATCAAAAACTATGTAACACAGAAAAATGAACCACATTTTGTTTTTGAAAACTTTCTTGGGTTTCTTGTTATTTCAAATGTCTGCTTAAAAATTCTTCCGCGATTTGACAAGTCACTTTACTACGCGGGTCCATGCACGGACGCATCATGTAAGAATAGCATAAACGATGGCGGTGAGTTGGCACAAAATAGTGCGAGGGTTCTAGGGTTAATACCATGCAAATGGTAAATTTGCGACGGGTTTGAATATCAGATTCGTTGTCAGCGACCCCGAAAACCTATCAAAACCCAAATTTTTATTGGTCGGTATTCTGTTGTAGTTAAAGTAAACATTTACCAAAATAATTTTGTAATTTTTTTTATTTATTTATTTCCTACTTCTGTCATAGTTTTAAATACTCCGATTTTAACGACAGGTGCCCGAAAATAATGACGGCTCAATTTTCGGCGATAAACTGTAGAATTACCCTATTTTATTTTATTTTTAATATTTGTAAAATAAATAAAAACAAAACGAATTTAGTTAGTCACAACTTTCAGCCGAGAGTTTTTTTTTGTTGTTTTTTTTGTTTTGTTTTTTTTTTGTTTGTTGTTGTTGTTGTTGTTGTTGTTTTTTGTTTTTGCATTGTTTTTTGGGGGGGTGTAAATTAATTATAAATTTTACAAGATACCTTGTGGGAACATGCCAACCGGATGCTAACGTCTCCAGCATAAGAGACAAAATAAAAAATCTTCGTTTGCACATGGCTCCACGCATCGCTTCCGTTTGGAAAAAGAAAAATAAGAAACCATAAAAAGAATTATGAACCAATGGCAGAGCTCCCCGCCGAAAATAAAGGCCTAAATTATCACGGCCGCTGGAAGCCGGTTTACGACTATAAAAGGAGGGGACCAGAAAGAAAGAGAGGAGAGATTCGCCTAGCTGCGTCAGTGAACGCACGGACAGTCTTCCACCCGACCTAAAGAAATGAAGAAGAAAAAGAAAAGAAAAGGAGATTCGCCCAGCTGCGTCAGTGAACGCACAGACATTCTTCCACCCGACCTAAAGAGATGAAGAAGAAGAAGAAGAAATAAGGCACCAGTGAACTGAAGCCGACTCCGCTCTCACGTTATAAGCCGAGACGCCTTCAATTCTAACAATGCCTATCTTACACAAACCAAAGAAGAAAAAGAAGAAAAACACAGGAGGCAAAAACGCCGCGCTGCTAGCTTGATAAATGTAGTCGTCGCTCTCCAGTTAAAAGCCTGACACATATCACCGAAGTAGCACGGCTGGCCGCCACTTACCACCCCCGTCGTCTGAAAAGATAAGTACGCTTTGTTTAATTATACTACCCCCACAGAAGTTAATTCCTTATCAATGCATACACACGCTGGACTACCATTCTCAATTTTCCTACAACATTTATTTCTCTTCCCACGCGCGGACATGTTATGACTAAAATGTTCATTCCTTTCAACAGAAAATAAACGACCTTTATCTTATCCATTAACTGAGCCTTTGTTTCCTTCAATTCCTCATTCGTTTCATTATTCTCTTGTAACGGGATTGGGGTATTTATATATCCTAGTCACCTACAAAAATGGTGACCCCGCCCCTTTATTTAAATGAGATGGATGAGGTTGAACGAAGCATGCATAAACACCTACAAACATCCTAGGAACACTTTACCTCTTCTAAATAAAACTATCCAAAAAAAAAAAAAAAACCCTCTGAGTCATAAATGGTGAACCAACCAACGAACAAACCAACGAACCAACCAACCAACTAACAAACCAACCCAACCAACCAACGAACAAACCCAACCAACCAACGAACCAACCCAACCAACCAACGAACCAACGAACAAACCAACGAACCAACCAACCAACCAACCCACCGACCAACGAACAAACCAACCCAACCAACCAACGAACCAACCCACCAACGAACCAACCAACGAACAAACCAACAAACCAACCAACCAACACACCAACCAACGAACAAACCAACCAACCAACCAACCAACAAACCAACGAACCAACCAACAAACCAACCTAACCAACCAACCAACCAATCCACCAAAATCCTCTCGGGCACTTTCGGAATAGCTCCGCTATTTCGGGTGGCGATGTGTGTGGGAACATGCCAACCGGATGCTAACGTCTCCAGCATAAGAGACAAAATAAAAAATCTTCGTTTGCACATGGCTCCACGCATCGCTTCCGTTTGGAAAAAGAAAAATAAGAAACCATAAAAAGAATTATGAACCAATGGCAGAGCTCCCCGCCGAAAATAAAGGCCTAAATTATCACGGCCGCTGGAAGCCGGTTTACGACTATAAAAGGAGGGGACCAGAAAGAAAGAGAGGAGAGATTCGCCTAGCTGCGTCAGTGAACGCACGGACAGTCTTCCACCCGACCTAAAGAAATGAAGAAGAAAAAGAAAAGAAAAGGAGATTCGCCCAGCTGCGTCAGTGAACGCACAGACATTCTTCCACCCGACCTAAAGAGATGAAGAAGAAGAAGAAGAAATAAGGCACCAGTGAACTGAAGCCGACTCCGCTCTCACGTTATAAGCCGAGACGCCTTCAATTCTAACAATGCCTATCTTACACAAACCAAAGAAGAAAAAGAAGAAAAACACAGGAGGCAAAAACGCCGCGCTGCTAGCTTGATAAATGTAGTCGTCGCTCTCCAGTTAAAAGCCTGACACATATCACCGAAGTAGCACGGCTGGCCGCCACTTACCACCCCCGTCGTCTGAAAAGATAAGTACGCTTTGTTTAATTATACTACCCCCACAGAAGTTAATTCCTTATCAATGCATACACACGCTGGACTACCATTCTCAATTTTCCTACAACATTTATTTCTCTTCCCACGCGCGGACATGTTATGACTAAAATGTTCATTCCTTTCAACAGAAAATAAACGACCTTTATCTTATCCATTAACTGAGCCTTTGTTTCCTTCAATTCCTCATTCGTTTCATTATTCTCTTGTAACGGGATTGGGGTATTTATATATCCTAGTCCCCTACAACCTTTTTTAAATTTAAATTTTGTAACACAATAGCAACTTAACGCTAGAAACTTTTTTTTTAAAGTAGAATAAATCCCTGAAGACTGAAGTAATGTTTTCTATGCCGTGTGCGTGTGCCTATTTTAGGGGAACTGGTTTTCCCCACATTTAAAACATCTAACTGCTCTCGTGGAGTGACAAGTAAATAACTATTTTTTTTTTTTAATTATTCTCTGCTTTTTTCTTTTCTTTTTTCTTTTCTTTTCTTTTCTTTAAATAATCTATATAATTATAAAACTCAAATGACCTTGTAACGAGTGATGTTACCCACTTTCCGGTTTACAACATCCGGTTGCGCATGCGTGCATAAACATTGACCCATAACACCGTAAACAAATAAACACAAATCGCTTCTTTTGCAGAATTTGACCTGCGCACTAAAATATTAACGTTATTATTTCGAAATTATTATTTAATATGGGAAAGGTGAGGATTTTTTTCAACTATTCTGTATTACAAGTATACTGTCGAATTTTCTTACAAATAAATCAACTTTGACCCGTTGACAACGTATTGTTTTACTGTGTACGTTTTCAGCGTTCCAATTGTTTTTTGTTGTTGTTTTTTTTTTTCACGTTTAAATTATCTAAATAATTGTTAATACTTTCTGCATTTTTTACATCGTTCATTTCCGTATTACGTTGAAGTTATTTTAACGTGATTTTCTTACAAATAAATCTACTTTAACCTTTGAAAACCATAAGAGCATTTTACAACGTATTGTTTTACTGTGTACGTTTTCACCGTCCCAATTATTTTTTGTTTTTTTCACGTTTACATTAAACGATATATCAAAATTTGAATAGTGCAGATTTACCTATAAGTATGGCAAACCACTTATAATTCAATGGTTGTAAGTTTGTTTGTTTGTTTGTTTGTTTTTTTTTCAAAAATAAACAATCATAAACAGAACGACTCATATTCTTTTTTCATTTTTAATATGCTCTCATAGAAATGTTTCTGTTATGTCACAAAAACTATTTTCTTTACATCACAAGTGTCATGCTCATACATTAATTCCATAGCTAATATAACATACTGACCCAACGAGTCACGGGTAGTCTAGTATTGCATAAAGTTCCGTTTTATGATAACGCGACTCTGCTTCATTTCTCAAAAGAAAAAAAGTCAATGTGCGTCGCTTGTCCAACCTGCAATGGGTGTTTATTCCGAAAGCCGTTCTCAATATACGGAGCTTGAAAATGAGAAAATGCCTTTCTGAATTACCACCTCCAACCTCTCCATGTTAAGAACGGCTTTCGGAATAAACACATCTATCCTCGCTATGTTAAGTACGGCTTTCAGAATAAACACCTTTTGCAGGCTGGACAAGCAGTGTACATTGAGTCCCCCCCCCCCAATAAAAAAGCATAAGAAATCATGTTTTTAAAGTTTTCTCAAACATTTTTTAAGTTATCATATTATCGACTACTGCTAGTTTTTTTGTTTTTGTTTTTATTTTATTATTTTTTTAAATTAAACTGGCGTAAAAAGGTTCAAACTAAATCTTAAATAAACCCAAGTGACTTTTTTCTTTAACTTTGATTTTTTTTTAATATAAACTATATTCTAAAACTTTGAAATTAAATTTATAACAAAATTTGAAATATCTGGCAACACATAAATAGTTGTATTTCTATTTATGTTGTTTACTTTCTGGCTTAAGAGAGAATTTTTTTTTTTAATTATTTTAATTTTTGGCAAATACCTTTAGGTATGAAGCTAAAAAGATATTTGTCAAAAATAAACGCATTCGCTATCAAATACCAACAGTTTAACAACTACTGAGTGAAATCGGCAACACAAACATTTTCTCAAAAATCGATCTGAACTTCTGCTATCACCAAATAGAACTGGATCTGGAGACTAGGGACATCATTACCTTTTCATGCAAGTCCAGAATCTACAAGTATAAGGTGTTGGTTATGAGCATCACATCTGCAGCCGAAGAAGGGCGGTGATTACTTGAAAAAATCCTTCAGGTTGGTTGGTTGGTTGTTTTTGTTTTACGGCATATCAACCCTTTTCAGGTTATTTAATGCCAAATCCAAACATTTTAAAGGAAAATTTTTTTAATAGAATATATTTGTTGTTTTCAAGTCAATTTCTATTTAACCCATAGTTGGGACCCTAACAGGTACTACCACTCTGGGTCAAAGTGGACCTGGGAGCAATGGCAATTAAAGGGTGGCTCCACACTCCCCAAAGCCCGCAAGCTGGGGCCTCACCACTGGATATAGTTTAGACCAAATTCTTCAGGAAATCCCAAACTGCTGCAATGGGGCCGACAACATTCTAACCTGGGGCCAAGACACAAAAGAATGTAACAAGACCCTAGATATGGTGTTGGAGACATTGAGAGAAACCAACCTTACAATCGCACAGCGCAAGAGCATGGTCCATAATGAAGAAATTGAGTTTCATGGTTTATCGTGTTCGACGCTAAAATAAAAGCAATAAAATTTTCTTAAAACCCTGAAAATGTCTAGGATATATGCAGCTTCTTGGTTCTAATAAATTATCACAGAAGGTTTATTCCTCGACTGGCAACACTTGGTGAACCATTAAAAAGCAAACACGGAACGGCGATGAGTGAAAGAAGAAGAATCTTACTTACTTAAGCTGAAGAATGCAATAATCCAAAGCAAACCGCTCATGCATTTTGATCCAAAACTAGAAACATCAATCAGTGAATCCGAGTCTCGTAGGACTAGGAGCAATACTCTGCCAAAACAAACAAGGTATCCTCACCCCCATAAGCTAAGTGTTGAGAACCTTAATGGAGGGCGAACGCCGTTACTGTCAACTAGAAAAAGAAGTCTCAGCAATCGTACGGGCTTGCGAAAAATTCCATTTTTACGTTTACGGAAAAAATTTTCTTATAATGACCCACCATCAAGCCTTAATGACTATTTTCAATCCAAAGAGTAACCCCTCAGCGCGAATTTTGCGCTTGATCCTATGCTTGCAACGATTATACCATAAAACATATTAATCATAGGAATAACCCTGCAGACACATTCTCTCAGCAACCAATTAGATATCAAAAGGCAGTCTCACACGAGGAAGAGATTGCTGAAGAGTTTATTAACACCGTTGTGGCAAACAGCATCCCTAAATCTATTACTTTATCGGAAGTAATGGAGGAATCTTAACAGGATCTAATTATCACAGCAGTAGAAAAGGCCATACCACAGGACGACTGGAACAGTAAATTAACAGAACCCTATAAAAACGTGAAATAGGAATTGATAACCAAATGGGGCATAGATATGCGTGGACCCAGAATCATCATACTCGAAAACCTACAGAAGCGAATCTTGAAGATGGCACATGAAACACACCTGGGTATAATGAAAACAAAAGCGCTGCTTAGAACTAAAATATGGTGGCCTAATATAGACAAGGACATAGAGGACACCATAAGCCGATGTATTCTGTGCGCAACTCTAGACCCTAAGTGCATATGGCCGAAATGAAAGGCACTTGGGAAGTTCTCCATGTTGACATATGTGGACCTTTCCCTAGCGGGCATTACATAATTCGAATGGTTGATGCAGGCTCAAAATAGCCTGAAGTATTGGTTATAAGAGCCACCAGGGTCGGTACAATCATATCGAAAATCCAAAACTGTTTCTATGCACATGGCATCCCAGTAATCATTGTTTCAGATAATGGGCCCCAATTTATACCATCGGAATTTAAGCAATTCTGTAAAGAATATAGTATCAAACACCTTATCATCCTTAAGCTAATGGGGAAACTGAGCGGTTCTTATATTATACCCGAAAACCTACAGAAGCGAATCCTGAACTTGGCACATGAAACACACTTTGGGGTCATGTTGAAAACTATTTGGGCGATGAATACGAAAGGAAATGACTGGAGAAAACATCTAGGCGTTCCTGGTGGATTACCGAAATAGCCTCCATGCCATGACGAGGGAAACACTTGGAAAACTTCCCTTGGGTAGGGAAGCGAACATCAACCTACCAGGACTGCAAAAGAGGCCTGAAAGCTAGGTCGAGAGAACAGCTGGGCAAAAAGACAAAAAAGGGCAAACTGAAGAATCGCACAGATCAAAAATATAAAACTAAACAAACTAACATAGAACCCTGAGATACAGTACTCCTTAAACAAAACAGACATAATAAACTAATTCCAGTATATCACTCAACACATGGACAGTAGAAGAATGCAGAAGGAAATACGTAATTATAAGGCAAAGCGACAACGTGGTCCTAAGACACACGTCACAACTGAAAAAAATCCCTAAAGACAGACCCGTCTATAACTAGAGGATGACGATTTCCCTTTCAACGACAACATTGGGAGACAGGAGGAGAAGGAACATGAGCAAAAAAGTAATGAAGAAGAAACGGAAGAAACAGGCCTCCCGATTGACCTCAGATGAGCAAAACGTCACATAAGAAAACCCCGGAGATATGCCAGCGGTAGTTCAGGTTACGATGAAAGCAATCTGAATACAAAGAAGGGGCAGATGTGACGCCGAATATGACGCCATGAACAAGAGTATAAATATAACTCAGCAATGGAAATTCGAGACTCTTCAGCAAACAGCAAAATTGGTAAGTTAAACCAACAACAACATTGTCGATAAGAACATGCCGTCTTTGAAGTGTCAATAATGCCACAACAGTTTATAAATTAAAAAAATACTAATAGAAATCCATCCAATAACTATCATGGCCACCTAACTAGTTTGACTATTGTCAATAATTCCTTCTTTTTTTTTTTGCAGTGTGGAAGAACCACATTGCTTCACTTCACTTTATACTCATCTCCTATACAATAAAAGGATCGCAAAAATTCCCCTCTGGACCAAAGCATCGTAGGTTTGCGACATCAGATGCCACATACAAATTCAAAGAGCCTAGGCTATTAGCCACTATCTTAACTAACTTTTGAACACAATTTTAGACACATTAAGTCGTTATGATAAAATGCTATATTTCATCCTAGGAGCAACACCATCACAATTCCAACATCGTTAGAGGAAGAAGTTCCTATTTTTCCCTCTAAACACTAAGTCCTCCCACCACCACCAGTAAACACCAGACGGAAGTCTACACTTTCCACTTATTCTAGGCTTAAACTGCAATTGATTGACTCACACAAACGCAGATATAGCACTAACTTTCCTGTATTAAAATAAAAAAATAATAAAATCCGCTTCCTATGATTGGTTGACTGCTAATTTGTTATTCTGGAATTACCTTATTATAAATGAACACTTCAAAACAACACATTATGGCGTCGATTAAATTCATAAACTTTACTCGTTTTATTTCTTTCTTTATAATGCTAACTTTTCTTTTCTTATTTACTTTTGTTTTAGCGTCGATGAAATTCATAAACATTAATGGTTTTACTTCTTTCTTTCCATTGGAAAATGTTTGTTCTTTTTCTATTTTGACGTCGATTAAATTCATAAACTTTACTGGTTATATTTCTTTCTTTTTTTTTTCTTTTTTGTCAACTGATTTCTTCTGTTTTCTTGTTGCGTTTTTATTTTCTTCTGTGTTTTTTTATGAATATTTTTTTTGCTTTAGGAAAGACATATATTTCATTTTTTTTTTTTTGCTTTAGCAAAGTCATATATTTCATTTTTTTTTGCCTTAGCGAAGACATATATTCATTTTTTTTTTTTTTTGCCTTAGCGAAGACATATATTTCATTTTTTCCTTTTTTGCTTTAGCAAAGTCATATATTTCATTTTTTTTTTTGCTTTAGCGAAGACATATATTTCATTTTTTTCCTTTTTTGCTTTAGCAAAGTCAAATATTTCATTTTTTTTTTTTGCTTTAGCGAACACATATATTTCATTTTTTTCCTTTTTTGCTTTAGCAAAGTCATATATTTCATTTTTTTTTTTGCTTTAGCGAAGACATATATTTCATTTTTTTTTCCTTTTTTGCTTTAGCAAAGTCATATATTTCATTTTTTTTTTTTTTTGCTTTAGCGAAGACATATATTTCATTTTTTTCCTTTTTTGCTTTAGCAAAGTCATATATTTCATTTTTTTTTTTGGTTTAGCGAACACATATATTTCATTTTTTTCCTTTTTTGCTTTAGCAAAGTCATATATTTCATTTTTTTTTTTGCTTTAGCGAACACATATATTTCATTTTTTTTCCTTTTTTGCTTTAGCAAAGTCATATATTTCATTTTTTTTTGCTTTAGCGAAGACATATATTTCATTTTTTTCCTTTTTTGCTTTAGCAAAGTCATATATTTCATTTTTTTTTTTTTGCTTTAGCAAAGACATATATTTCATTTTTTTTTTTTTGCTTTAGGGAAAACATATATTTAATTTTTTTTTTTGCTTTAGCGAAAACATATATTTAATTTTTTTTTTTTTTTGCTTTAGCGAAGACATATATTTCATTTTTTTTTTTTTGCTTTAGTGAAGACATATATTTCATTTTTTTCCTTTTTTTGCTTTAGCAAAGTCATATATTTCATTTTTTTTTGCTTTAGCAAAGTAACATATTTCTTCTTTTTTTTTTGCTTTAGCAAAAACATATATTTAATTTTTTTTTTGCTTTAGCAAAGTCATATATTTCATTTTTTTTTTTTTGCTTTAGCGAAGACATATATTGCATTTTTCCTTTTTTTGCTTTAGCGAAGACATATATTTCATTTTTTTTTTTTTTGCTTTAGCGAAGACATATATTTCATTTTTTTTCCTTTTTTTGGTATAGTAAAGTCATATATTTCATTGTTTTTTGCTTTAGCGAAGACATATATTTCATTTTTTTTTTTGCTTTAGCGAAGAAATATATTTAATTTTTTTTTTTTTTTGCTTAAGCGAAGACATATATTTAATTTTATTTTTGCTTTAGCGAAGACATATATTTCATTTTTTTTTTTTTGCTTTAGCGAAGACATATATTTCATTTTTTTTTCCTTTTTTGCTTTAGCAAAGTCATATATTTCATTTTTTTTTTTGCTTTAGCGAAGACATATATTTCATTTTTGTTTCCTTTTTTGCTTTAGCAAAGTCATATATTTCATTTTTTTTTTTTTTTGCTTTAGCGAAGACATATATTTCATTTTTTTCCTTTTTTGCTTTAGCAAAGTCATATATTTCATTTTTTTTTTGCTTTAGCGAAGACATATATTTCATTTTTTTCCTTTTTTGCTTTAGCAAAGTCATATATTTCATTTTTTTTTTTGCTTTAGCGAACACATATATTTCATTTTTTTTCCTTTTTTGCTTTAGCAAAGTCATATACTTCATTTTTTTTTTTTTTGCTTTAGCGAAGACATATATTTCATTTTTTTTTTTTTTGCTTTAGGGAAAACATATATTTAATTTTTTTTTTGCTTTAGCGAAAACATATATTTATTTTTTTTTTTTTTTGCTTTAGCGAAGACATATATTTCTTTTTTTTTTTTTTTTTGCTTTAGTGAAGACATATATTTCATTTTTTTCCTTTTTTTGCTTTAGCAAAGTCATATATTTCATTTTTTTTTTGCTTTAGCAAAGTAACATATTTCTTCTTTTTTTTTTTTGCTTTAGCAAAGACATATATTTAATTTTTTTTTTGCTTTAGCAAAGTCATATATTTCATTTTTTTTTTTTTTTTGCTTTAGCGAAGACATATATTGCATTTTTTTTTTTTTGCTTTAGCGAAGACATATATTTAATTTTATTTTTGCTTTAGCGAAGACATATTTTTCATTTCTTTTTTGCTTAAGCAAAATTATATATTTCATTTTTTGCTTTAGCGAAAACGTATATTCAATTTTTTTTTTTTGCTTTAGCAAAAACATATATTTATTTTTTTTGCTTAAGCAAAGTTATATAATTTATTTTTGTTTTTTGCTTTAGCGAAAGCATATATTTCATTTTTTTTGTTTTTGCTTTAGCGAAAACATATATTTCATTTTTTTCCTTTTTTTGCTTTAGCAAAGACATATATTTCATTTTTTTTTGTCTTGTTTCGTTTAAGCGAACATATATATTTCATTTTTTTCCTATTTTTACTTTAGCAAAGTCATATATTTCATATGTTTTTTTGCTTTAGCAAAGACATATATTTCATTTTTTTTTTTTTGCTTTAGCGAAGACATATATTTAATTTTTTTTTTTTCTTTAGCGAAAACGTATATTTCATTTTTTTCCTTTTTTGCTTTAGCAAAGTAATATATTTCATTTTTTTTGCTTTAGCGAAGACATATATTTAATTTTTTTTTTGCCTTAGCGAAAACATATATTTCATTTTTTTTTTTTTGCTTTAGCAAAGTCATATATTTCAGTTTTTTCCTTTTTTTTGCTTTAGCGAAGACATATATTTCATTTTTTTTTTCTTTAGCGAAGACATATATTTAATTATTTTTTTTTTTTGCTTTAGCGAAGACATATATTTCATTTTTTTTCCTTTTTTGCTTTAGCAAAGTTATATATTTCATTTGTTTCCTTTTTTTTGCTTTGGCGAAGACATATATTTCATTTTTTTTTTTTCTTTAGCAAAGTCATATATTTCATTTTTTTTTTTTTTGCTTTAGCGAAGTCATATATTTCATTTTTTTTCTTTGCTTTAGCTAAGACATATATTTCATTTTTTTTTTTTTGCTTAAGCAAAGTTATATATTTCATTTTTTTTTTTGTTTTGTTTCGTTTTATCGAACACATATATTTCATTTTTTTCCTTTTTTTGCTTTAGCAAAGTCATATATTTCTTTTTTATTTTTTTGCTTTAGTGAAGACATATATTTCATTTTTTTTTGCTTTTGCGAAGACATATATTTCATTTTTTTTTTTTTTGCTTTAGCGAAGACATATATTTCATTTTTTTCCTTTTTTGCTTTAGCAAAGTCATATTTTTCATTTTTTTTTTTTTTGCTTTAGCGAAGACATATATTTCATTTTTTTCCTTTTTTGCTTTAGCAAAGTCATATATTTCATTTTTTTTTTTTTTTGCTTTAGCGAAGACATATATTTCATTTTTTTTTTTTTGCTTTAGGGAAAACATATATTTAATTTTTTTTTTTTTTGCGTTAGCGAAAACATATATTTAATTTTTTTTTTTTTTGCTTTAGCGAAGACATATATTTTATTTTTTTTTTTTTGCTTTAGTGAAGACATATATTTCATTTTTTTCCTTTTTTTGCTTTAGCAAAGTCATATATTTCATTTTTTTTTTTGCTTGAGCGAATACATATATTTCATTTTGTTTTTGCTTTAGCAAAGTAACATATTTCTTCTTTTTTGTTTGCTTAAGCAAAGACATATATTTAATTTTTTGTTTTGCTTTAGCAAAGTCATATATTTCATTTTTTTTTTTTTTGCTTTAGCAAAGACATATATTGCATTTTTTTTTTTTTGCTTTAGCGAAGACATATATTGCATTTTTTTTTTTTGCTTTAGCGAAGACATATATTTCATTTTTTTTTTTTTGCTTTAGCGAAGACATATATTTCATTTTTTTTTTGCTTTAGCGAAGACTTATATTTCATTTTTTTTTTTTTTACTTTAGCGAAAACATATATTTCATTTTTTTTTCTTTGCTTTAGCAAAGTCATATATTTCATTTTGTTTTTGCTTTTGCGAAAACATATATTTCATTTTTTTTTTTTTTTTTGCTGTAACGAAGACATATATTTCATTTTTTTTTAGCTCTAGCAAAAACATATATTTCATTTTTTTTTGCTTTAGCGAAGACATATATTTCATTTTTTTTTTGCTTAAGCAAAGTTATATATTTCATTTTTTTTTTGCTTTAGCGAAAACATATATTTAATTTTTTTTTTTGCTTTAGCGAAGACATATATTTCATTTTTTTTTTGCTTTAGTGAAGACTTATATTTCATTTTTTTTTTTTTTGCTTTAGCGAAGACATATATTTCATTTTTTTTTTTGCTTAAGCGAAGACATATATTTCATTTTTTTTTTTGCTTTAGCGAAAACATGTATTTCATTTTTTTTTTGCTTTAGCGAAAACATGTATTTCATTTTTTTTTGCTTAAGCAAAGTTATATATTTCATTTTTTTTTGCTTTAAGCGAAAACATATATTTCTTTTTTTTTTTTTTGCTTTAGCGAAGACATATATTTCATTTTTTTTTTTTTGCTTTAGCGAAGACTTATATTTCATTTTTTTTTTTTTTGCTTTAGCGAAGACATATATTTCATTTTTTTTTTTTGCTTTAGCGAAGACATATATTTCATTTTTTTTTTGCTTTAGTGAAAACATGTATTTCATTTTTTTTTGCTTTAGCGAAGACATATATTTCATTTTTTTTTGCTTAAGCAAAGACATATATTTCATTTTTTTTTTTTTTGCTTTAGCGAAAACATATATTTCATTTTTTTTTTTTTTGCTTTAGCAAAGACATATATTTCATTTTTTTTTGTTTTGTTTCGTTTTAGCGAACACATATATTTCATTTTTTTTCCTTTTTTTGCTTTAGCAAAGTCATATATTTCATTTTTTTTTGCTTTAGCGAAGACATATATTTCATTTTTTTTTTTGCTGTAACGAAGACATATATTTCATTTTTTTTTTAGCTCTAGCGAAAACATATATTTCATTTTTTTTGCTTTAGCGAAGACATATATTTCATTTTTTTTTTTTGCTTAAGCAAAGTTATATATTTCATTTTTTTTTTGCTTTAGCGAAAACATATATTTCATTTTTTTTTTTTTTTGCTTTAGCGAAAACATATATTTCATTTTTTTTTTTTTGCTTTAGCGAAGACATATATTTCATTTTTTTTCCTTTTTTGCTATAGCAAAGTCATATATTTCATTTTTTTTTTTTTTGCTCTAACGAAAACATATATTTAATTTTTTTTTTTGCTGTAGCGAAAACATATATTTCATTTTTTTTTTTTTTGCTTTAGCGAAGACATATATTTCATTTTTTTTTTTTTTTGCTTTAGCGAAGACATATATTTCATTTTTTTGCTTAAGCAAAAGTTATATATTTTATTTTATTTTTTTTGCTTTAGCGAAAACATATATTTCATTTTCTTTTTGCTTTAGCAAAGACATATATTTCATTTTTTTTCCTTTTTTTGCTTTAGTAAAGTCATATATTTCATTTTTTTTTTTGTCTTTAGCGAAAACATATATTTAATTTTTTTTTTTTGATTTAGCAAAGTCATATATTTCATTTTTTTTTTTGCTTTAGCGAAGACATATATTTCATTTTTTTTTCCTTTTTTGCTTTAGCAAAGTCATATATTTCATTTTTTTTTTTTTTGCTTTAGCGAAGACATATATTTCATTTTTTTCCTTTTTTGCTTTAGCAAAGACATATATTTCATTTTTTTTTTTGTCTTGTTTCGTTCAAGCGAACATATATATTTCATTTTTTTCCTATTTTTACTTTAGCAAAGTCATATATTTCATATGTTTTTTTGCTTTAGCAAAGACATATATTTCATTTTTTTTTTTTTTGCTTTAGCGAAGACATATATTTAATTTTTTTTTTTTTCTTTAGCGAAAACGTATATTTCATTTTTTTCCTTTTTTGCTTTAGCAAAGTAATATATTTCATTTTTTTTGCTTTAGCGAAGACATATATTTAATTTTTTTTTTGCCTTAGCGAAAACATATATTTCATTTTTTTTTTTTTGCTTTAGCAAAGTCATATATTTCAGTTTTTTTCCTTTTTTTTGCTTTAGCGAAGACATATATTTCATTTTTTTTTTCTTTAGCGAAGACATATATTTAATTATTTTTTTTTTTTTGCTTTAGCGAAGACATATATTTCATTTTTTTTCCTTTTTTGCTTTAGCAAAGTTATATATTTCATTTGTTTCCTTTTTTTTGCTTTGGCGAAGACATATATTTCATTTTTCTTTTTTCTTTAGCAAAGTCATATATTTCATTTTTTTTTTTTTTGCTTTAGCGAAGTCATATATTTCATTTTTTTTCTTTGCTTTAGCTAAGACATATATTTCATTTTTTTTTTTTTTGCTTAAGCAAAGTTATATATTTCATTTTTTTTTTGTTTTGTTTCGTTTTATCGAACACATATATTTCATTTTTTTCCTTTTTTTGCTTTAGCAAAGTCATATATTTCTTTTTTATTTTTTTGCTTTAGCGAAGACATATATTTCATTTTTTTTTGCTTTTGCGAAGACATATATTTCATTTTTTTTTTTTTGCTTTAGCGAAGACATATATTTCATTTTTTTCCTTTTTTGCTTTAGCAAAGTCATATTTTTCATTTTTTTTTTTTTTGCTTTAGCGAAGACATATATTTCATTTTTTTCCTTTTTTGCTTTAGCAAAGTCATATATTTCATTTTTTTTTTTTTGCTTTAGCGAAGACATATATTTCATTTTTTTTTTTTTGCTTTAGGGAAAACATATATTTAATTTTTTTTTTTTTTGCGTTAGCGAAAACATATATTTAATTTTTTTTTTTTTGCTTTAGCGAAGACATATATTTTATTTTTTTTTTTTTGCTTTAGTGAAGACATATATTTCATTTTTTTCCTTTTTTTGCTTTAGCAAAGTCATATATTTCATTTTTTTTTTTGCTTGAGCGAATACATATATTTCATTTTGTTTTTGCTTTAGCAAAGTAACATATTTCTTCTTTTTTGTTTGCTTAAGCAAAGACATATATTTAATTTTTTGTTTTGCTTTAGCAAAGTCATATATTTCATTTTTTTTTTTTTTGCTTTAGCAAAGACATATATTGCATTTTTTTTTTTTGCTTTAGCGAAGACATATATTGCATTTTTTTTTTTTGCTTTAGCGAAGACATATATTTCATTTTTTTTTTTTTGCTTTTGCGAAGACATATATTTCATTTTTTTTTTGCTTTAGCGAAGACTTATATTTCATTTTTTTTTTTTTTTACTTTAGCGAAAACATATATTTCATTTTTTTTTCTTTGCTTTAGCAAAGTCATATATTTCATTTTGTTTTTGCTTTTGCGAAAACATATATTTCATTTTTTTTTTTTTTTTTTGCTGTAACGAAGACATATATTTCATTTTTTTTTAGCTCTAGCGAAAACATATATTTCATTTTTTTTTGCTTTAGCGAAGACATATATTTCATTTTTTTTTTGCTTAAGCAAAGTTATGTATTTCATTTTTTTTTTGCTTTAGCGAAAACATATATTTAATTTTTTTTTTTGCTTTAGCGAAGACATATATTTCATTTTTTTTTTGCTTTAGCGAAGACTTATATTTCATTTTTTTTTTTTTTGCTTTAGCGAAGACATATATTTCATTTTTTTTTTTGCTTAAGCGAAGACATATATTTCATTTTTTTTTTGCTTTAGCGAAAACATGTATTTCATTTTTTTTTTGCTTTAGCGAAAACATGTATTTCATTTTTTTTTGCTTAAGCAAAGTTATATATTTCATTTTTTTTTTGCTTTAAGCGAAAACATATATTTCTTTTTTTTTTTTTTGCTTTAGCGAAGACATATATTTCATTTTTTTTTTTTTGCTTTAGCGAAGACATATATTTCATTTTTTTTTTTGCTTTAGCGAAGACATATATTTCATTTTTTTTTTGCTTTAGTGAAAACATGTATTTCATTTTTTTTTGCTTTAGCGAAGACATATATTTCATTTTTTTTTGCTTAAGCAAAGACATATATTTCATTTTTTTTTTTTTTTGCTTTAGCGAAAACATATATTTCATTTTTTTTTTTTTTGCTTTAGCAAAGACATATATTTCATTTTTTTTTGTTTTGTTTCGTTTTAGCGAACACATATATTTCATTTTTTTTCCTTTTTTTGCTTTAGCAAAGTCATATATTTCATTTTTTTTTGCTTTAGCGAAGACATATATTTCATTTTTTTTTTTGCTGTAACGAAGACATATATTTCATTTTTTTTTTAGCTCTAGCGAAAACATATATTTCATTTTTTTTGCTTTAGCGAAGACATATATTTCATTTTTTTTTTTGCTTAAGCAAAGTTATATATTTCATTTTTTTTTTGCTTTAGCGAAAACATATATTTCATTTTTTTTTTTTTTTGCTTTAGCGAAAACATATATTTCATTTTTTTTTTTTTTGCTTTAGCGAAGACATATATTTCATTTTTTTTCCTTTTTTGCTATAGCAAAGTCATATATTTCATTTTTTTTTTTTTTTGCTCTAACGAAAACATATATTTAATTTTTTTTTTTGCTGTAGCGAAAACATATATTTCATTTTTTTTTTTTTGCTTTAGCGAAGACATATATTTCATTTTTTTTTTTTTTTGCTTTAGCGAAGACATATATTTCATTTTTTTTGCTTAAGCAAAAGTTATATATTTTATTTTATTTTTTTTGCTTTAGCGAAAACATATATTTCATTTTCTTTTTGCTTTAGCAAAGACATATATTTCATTTTTTTTCCTTTTTTTGCTTTAGTAAAGTCATATATTTCATTTTTTTTTTTTTGTCTTTAGCGAAAACATATATTTAATTTTTTTTTTTTGATTTAGCAAAGTCATATATTTCATTTTTTTTTTCTTTAACGAAAACATTTATTTCATTTTTTTCTTTTTTTTTGCTGTAGCGAAAACATATATTTCATTTTTTTTTTGCTTTAGCAAAGACATATATTTCATTTTTTTTTTTGTTTTGTTTCGTTTTAGCGAAAACATATATTTCATTTTTTTCCTTTTATTGCTTTAGCAATATCATATATTTCATTTTTTTTTTTGCTTTAGCGAAGACATATATTTCATTTTTCTTTTTGCTTTAGCGAAGACATATATTTCATTTTTTTTTTTGCTTTAGCGAAGATATATATTTCATTTTTTTTTTTTTGCTTTAGCGAAGACATATATTTCATTGTTTTTTTTTTTGCTTTAGCGAAGACATATATTTCATTTTTTTTTTTTTGCTTTAGCGAAGACATATATTTCATTTTTTTTTTTTTTTTGCTTTAGCGAAGATATATATTTGATTTTTTTTTTGCTTTAGCGAACACATATTTTTTTGTTTTGCTTTAGTGAAGATATATTTTTTATTTTTTTTTTTTTTGCTTTAGCGAAGACATATATTTCATTTTTTTTTTTGCTTTAGCGAAAACATATATTTCATTTTTTTTTTTTCTTTAGCGAAGACATATATTTCATTTTTTTCTTAAGCAAATTTATATATTTTATTTTTTTTTTTTTGCTTTGGCGAAAACATACATTTCATTTTTTTTTTGCTTTAGCAAAGACATATATTTCCTTTTTTTTTCCTTTTTTTTCTTTAGTAAAGTCATATATTTCATTTTTTTTTTTTGCTTTAGCGAAAACATATATTTAATTTTGTTTTTTTTTGCTTTAGCAAAGTCATATATTTCATTTTTTTTGCTTTAACGAAGACATATATTTCATTTTTTTTGTTTTGTTTCGTTTTAGTGAACACATATATTTCATTTTTTTTTTTTTTTTTGCTTTAACGAAGAAATATATTTCATTTTTTTCTTTACTTGAGCGAAGACATATATTTCATTTTTTTTTTTTGCTGTAGCGAAGACATATATTTCATTTTTTTTCTTTGCTTGAGCAAAGACATATATTTCATTTTTTCTTTGCTTTAGCGAAGACATATATTTCATTTTTTTTTGTTTGCTTAAGCAAAATTATATATTTCATTTTTTTTTTTTGCTTTAGCAAAGTCATATATTTCATTTTTTTTTTTTTTTTGCTTTAGCAAAGACATATATTTCATTTTTTTTGTTTTGTTTTAGCGAACACATATATTTCTTTTTTTTTATTTTTTTTGCTTTAGCAAAGTCATATATTTCATTTTTTTTTTTTTTGCTTTAGCGAAAACATATATTTCATTTTTTTTTTTTTTTGCTTTAGCGAAGACATATATTTCATTTTTTTTTTTTTTGCTTTAGGGAAGACATATTTCATTTTTTTTTTTTTGTTTTAGCGAAGACATATACTTCATTTTTTTTTTTTTTTGCTTTAGCGAAGACATATATTTCATTTTTTTTTTTTTGCTTTACCGAAAACATATATTTAATTTTTTTTTTTTTTTGCTTTAGCGAAAACATATATTTCATTTTTTTTTGCTTTAGCGAAGATATATATTTCATTTTTTTTTTTTTTGCTTTAGCGAAGACATATATTCCATTTTTTTTTTGCTTTAGTGAAGACATATATTTAATTTTTTTTTTTTGTTTTGCTTTAGCAAAGTCATATATTTCATTTTTTTTTTTTTGCTTTCGTGAAGACATATATTCCATTTAAAAAAATTTTTTTTTTTTGCTTTAGCGAAAACATATATTTCATTTTTTTTTTTTTTTGTATGAAACATTAGTTTACTGTTATTTCCACGGCTTCGTTTCACCAATATTACCAAATACTACTCTTCTTTTTTTCCCATAAATTTTATTGGTTTTGCCGCAGTTTGCTGTGTAAAGTTCAC
Source organism: Euprymna scolopes (assembly GCF_053919585.1). Taxonomy (NCBI): domain Eukaryota; kingdom Metazoa; phylum Mollusca; class Cephalopoda; order Sepiida; family Sepiolidae; genus Euprymna; species Euprymna scolopes. Next base: position 74,394,484 of record NC_136506.1, read on the forward strand.
TTTCTTTTTTCTCCTATATATTCATATTTATCCTCTTTAGACCTTTATTATTTATTTATTTAATTTTTATTCATGGTTTTATTTATTTTTACTTATTCATTTACTGAAGTGCAATGATTAAAGCACGTGATTATTTAGAAACCCATTAGAAACGTGATGAGGGGGTTATTATTTTGCAACTATTGCATACTGTTACCTAACAAATTAATAACAGATACTGTTAAAAAAAAAAAAAAAAAAAAAAACTTCTCTGCATAACGCAATAGAGCTATAAATACAAATCCACACATATTAATCGCTCAGAAAACAGGTATTTGACACCTGGTAACCTTAAAATTATCGTAATGTTTCATAAATACTGGCAGCTTAGTTTGAACAATTTAGCAAGTTAACATACATGCATAAGTAAAAACACATACATAACGTCTGGAACGTCTTGGTAATCGCTCTAAATTAAAACATTAAATACTGGAATCTTAACAGTTTTGCGAAGGTGAGCTCTAACAAAAGGTTTAGGAATTATTGGCATTTTAACACGCATCGCATTGCTAACTTTTACCTTGCGCACACGGAACTAAGATAAAAATGTAATCAAAACATATTGCTCTTCCCTTGCTCAGACGGAACCCTCTCAAAAGGTAAACAGATCATTGATTTGAGAATGTAAATAAAGTGCATATATATAGGTACACATATACAAACAGACACTAGCATCCAGATGCACACATACACATACATGCACACGTAGACATAGATATACAAATATATATTCATGGATCCTTCTTCCGCTCCAGAAAATATCTCACTACTGATGCAATTCTCTATTTATATAAAAGCCAAGTACGTCCAAGGATGGAATACTGTTGCCATATCTGGGCAGGAGCTGCTAAAAACAGCCTATCCTGCCTTGACAGTGTACAAAATAGACTTCGTGGCTTAGCGGGGGATGCCCTTTTCTCTACCCTGCAACCTCTCTCCCACAGAAGAGACGTTGCGAGCCTATCCTTGTTTTACCGTTATTTCCATGGCAGGTGCTCGTCTGAACTCCAATCTCTGGTTCCCCCCTCGCCAATCTTTCACGAAAAACACCCGTCTAGCTGAATCCACTGTGAAAAATTTCCCCCACTCTATATCTGGGCCTAAATCAAAACGCGGATTCCATGAACAAAGCTTCTTTCTTAGAACTGCACGCCTGTGGAACTCTGTTCCGTCTGCCTGCTTCCCACCGGACTACAACTTCGATGTCTTCAAGTCCAATGTTAACAAATTCCTAATGAACCGCCCCCTTAAGTAAACACTTCATCAAATCTCCATACTAACGTAATGTACTTGCAATAACCCTTATCCCTGAGTGGCTTCCGGGCCTTGATAAGTGGTGATCACTGTGTAAAAAAAAAAAATGTATATACACACGACCCATTAGCACATATATCCATTCACGCGTATATATGAATCCTACTACCCCCCCACCCACTTACTAATTACTAATAAAACTCCACACATTTATATGGGTATACATATGTTGCAATTTGTATGGATATCTGTATGTATATATATATATGTACTTTTTTGTAGATATACCAGAAATACTATTATCTTTAACGCACCTACTTACTTGTCTGTATGCGTGCATGTATCTTCATGTCTATGTGTATGTGTGGGCATGATTGCGTCTATGTATATATCCCTATGTGTTTTTATGTATATCTTCTATATACATGTGCATGGATATATGTGCTAATGGGTCGTGTGTATATACATGAATATATATTAGTATATCTATATCTACGTGCGCATGTATGTGTATGCGTGCATCTGGATGCTAGTGTCTGTTTGTATATGTGTGTGTATGTGTGTATATATATATATATATATATATATATATATATATATATATATATGTGTGTGTGTGTGTGTGCATGGGTGAACGTATGTATGCAGGTGTAGCTATATCTGGATTTATATGCATGTATGTGTTTGTATATGTGTATATGCCTACATCCACAATACACTTGACACTGAAAATAAAGTTAAGCATAACCACTGTCCAAAGCATCATGTTAGGAGCCCACCCCCTATATATATGAACTTAATATTTAATCTTTAAACCTTTATACCCCATTTTAAATCTTTTTTTTTTCCTAGACACTATAAATTAATCCCTATCCAATAAGCAAAGCAAATCAATACAGACCCCTAAAAATTGAACTCGCAACATGTATTTTGAACATATCTTAAATACATCTACCTAACCTCGCATTATTAACTACACCCGCTTATTTATTTATCCTTTATTTGTTTATTTATTTATCTACTCTAACTTTACTTTACTTACTTAGCATAAATATACACATCTCTATATATATATATATATATATATATATATATATATATATATATATATATATATATATATATATTTATATATGTGTATATATTTATATTTTTATGAATATGCATATTTGTATAATTGTATATACGTGTATATGGGTACATGTGTATCTATGCACGTATGTGTGTATATGTATGTATATCTACATCTCACTGGAGATCCGTACATGTATCTTCATTTATATATGTATGACTGAGTCTATATATATATATATATATATATATATATATATATATAACTACTTAATTTACTCACATAAAATTAATATACGAAAGTATAGATTTATACGTAAACTTTAAGTATTTACTTCAAAAGTGCTCAATACGTAGGTAGAGCAAGTTAGTAATTTATTAAATATATATGGCGATTAAGCTACACTGAATATTCCGCGTTTCATCCAGGTTCTGTTCAGTTCAGGAGTGAATTTGGTGATGAAATTTTTTTTCCTGTGTAAGTAAATAAAAAAAAAAAAAGCAATAAAAATTCAGCATACCAATGTATAATAAACACTTACAAGCCTCCACCCCTTGGAAAAACTTCAAACTAACGAAAATCGCCATTTTTACACATTTGAAAATAATTTCTGACGAGGACGCATCAGACAGTCTGAAACGTACGTAAACGATTTCAATGACTTAAAAACATTATTACAATGATCCAAACATAATTCTCAATGAAAAACCAAGACACGGAATAATAAAATAATGTTAAAAAATACACATTGTTGGTGACTACTCCCTTATTTAAATATATAAATACATATATAATTTTTTTTAGAAGATCTAATACTAAAATCACAAAGTTACAAAAGTTACAAGAGATAAAAGTAGCCATTTTAAGAAAAACTGGAAAATGAATATTGTTTGTTTTTAAAATTTATTTTTAAAAAAATCTTATCTTTCTGTTTGGGGAGGATTGAATGACCGCACGGATCAAAAATAAAAGGGGGGGGGGGGCTATGTTATTTAATCTGACACCGGTTATCTAATGCCACGTGACCTAAATTTTCCGAGGCCAGAAATTTTGGATCCCTTTCGTAAACTAGCACCAAATAAAAAAGAAATTGGCGCTTCTATATTATACAAACGAAAAAAATTTTGAATTTCAAGTGAAACAAATGGTACCTACGTAATTCAAATAGTAACATATCACAAAATTCCGAAAAACGATAAGGTAGAAAAGTAAGTATTAATGAAAAAAGAAATTTGTGAAAGGAAACGAAATCAGTATATCTCGCTTACTAAAAAACGAGATAAGTTGATAGATAAGGCGAGATAATTAAGTCCTGTTGTTTACGTCACGTGACGAACGTAATTCAAAAATGTCGGACAAAATTTATTCCCTACATACCGAAAACAGTTTTTCATTAATAATTATTTTTCTACCTTATCGTTTTCTGTAATTTATTGATATTTGCGACATAACAATTACGTAGGAACTATTTGTTTTACTTAAAGTTCAATATTTTTCATTTCTATAATATAGAAACACCAAAAACTGTTTTTTTAATTTAAAAAAAAAAAAAAAAAAAACTTGTTAACGCAATCTATGGAAGTTACCATCTAAAAAGGCCGCCGCAACTATCTTAGCCACTAGACAATTCCTACAACATCTTGCATGATGCGAATGCTGCCTGTTAGTTATCGCCACTGCTGCTGCATCCACACGGCGGGAATGCCAGCGAGTGTTCACCTCCAACCTCTACTCCGAGTCACACCCAGTAGCGCGTCTGACGAACCAGCCACCTCCTCGTTTCCCCACGTGAGCCGGTCATAAGGGACTACTCCAAAAAATCTTCGCTTCAATACATAAATATAAAATAGCATCTGCGTGAGAATCGAGAGAACAAACACTAAAGAGAGGAAATGAGTAACAAGGGAAGACAGGAAGTGAGAGAAGACGTGAAGGGAGAGGTCGGTAGTGAAACTAATATGGCGACTATTTGGTAATATAAATAGTTGCTTACGTCATTGTTACGTCATCAGATTGTTTTGTTGGGGTTTTTGTTTGTTTTGTTTTGTTTTTGTTTTGTTTTTTTGTTTTGTTTTTGTTTTTTTACTCCCGCGCTCTTTGCCGTTCGCGACAGAAGTGAAGTGGGCGTCGACGGGAAAAGTAGGCGAGGCAGGAATGAGGTCTCAGAATGAAAACAAAAAAATGACATAGAATGAAGATCACTAGTTGTAATTGTTGTGGTTCATGAGAAGAATGGTAAGCGTGGCGTGGAATAATAGTGATGAGGATGAATAAGGAACGGAATGAAATAGGATGGGGAGGGTTGGTTGAAAAGAAAGAAGGAAGGAGAGGAAGAAGAATGCAGAGAGGACAAAAAGAAAGAAAGAAGAAAAAGAAATAGCAAAACAAGAAGAAGAATGCGGGAAAAAAAGGAAGAAAGAAAGAAAAGGATATGGAGAAGGAGGAAAGAAAGAAGATGAATAGGGAAGGGGATGGAAGAAAAAATAAAAATGCGAAGAAGAAGAAGAAGAAGAAGAAGAAGAAGAAGAAGAAGAAGAAGAAGAAGGGGAGAGAGAACAGAAAGAAAGAAAAAAATAAGGATAAAGATAAGGAAGGGGAGTAAAAGGAAGGAAGAAGAGTGCGGAGGAGAAAGAAGGAAAGAAAGATAAAGATCAACAACTAATTATGATTGAGAGAAAAGAAAAAATAATGAATTATAAACGTAAGAGAAAAGTACAATGAAAGAAATATCAAAGAAGAAGGAAAGAGAAAAAGAACGAAAGAAATTATAAACTATTACAAAGAAAGAAAGAAAGAAAGAATAAATTGCACTCTCTCTCTCTCTCTCTCTCTCTCTCTCTCTCTTTTCTCTGTTTATCAACAGTTAACGGTAATAGAACTAACTTGGATTTTTTATTTATATTTTATTTATTTTATTTTATTTATTTTATAGAAATCTCCCCAGACAAGGCATAAAGCCACTTGATGTAACGAGCTAAAAACTATTTCAAGCTCAAAAATTAATCAATGATAGGTGTTGATAGATTCCGACCTAAAAAAAAAAAAACGGCAATTCTTCCCTTTTATTAGAAACCTCGCTTATGAAATGTGATGATAAAAAGGCAAAATAAAGGAATGCTTACTCTTTACTTCCCTCATTTTTCCTTTTCTTTCTTTTTTTTTCTTTTGGCTGGCCTTTCTTGATTCCAAAGATACACTCTTTCAATGGACGACGAATATATATACAAAAACCTAACAGCCAGCCATGGTTCTCCCCAGAATGTGCTGCTGCCATCGCACACAGAAATCACTTTTTCCATAGCTACCAATGTAATAGATGCATTGAGACTAAAGCTGTTTTCAGGAACGCCAGCAACCACTGTAAAAGAGTAATAAAAAATGCAAGAGAGCTATATGCTCAGTCCATTAAACCAAAAGTAGCTAATCAGCGGCTTGGTTCCCACCAGTTTTGGCTAATAACAAATAGGATCCTGAACAGAAGTGTACGTTCTATCCCAACCATTATCAATGGACCAAAGGTCATCTTGTCAGCATCAGACAAGGCCAAACTATTTGCCAAGAACTTTGCAGCTAATTCTATCCTATGCGACGAAGGCCATCAACTCCCCATATTTCCTCCTATAACACAGAACATGCTAGGTAACATAGAAATATCTGTGCATGAGGTCGCCAAGCTAATCAAGAACCTTGATTCCAGTAAAGCAACTGACCCTGACGGCATCCCAATTATAGTGTTAAAAAAGCTTCAACCAGAATTTGCTCCCATACTTACAAAACTGTTTAAGCGTTGCCTTAAGGAGAAGTGCTTCCCAACACCCTGGAAAACCTCATCAGTATGTCCTGTATTTAAGAACTCAGGTGATAAGTCATCTCCCTCTCAGTACAGACCAATAAGTCTCCTGTATGTCATGAGTAAGTTGCTAGAATCCATATTAAATAGAGAAATAGTCAACCACCTCAGAAATAACCTTCTTAGTGACATGCAATATGGTTTCCGTTCTGCAAGATCTACCACAGATGTGCTAAGGGTTATATCTCATAGGATTAGTGAATCTCTTGACAAAGGCTTCCTTTCTATGCCAATTGCCCTTGACATATCAACGGCCTTCAACAAGATATGAGATAAAGGCTTATTTCCCAAGATTTCCAGCTACGGTATAACTGGAAATGTTTTCTCAATCATTAAATCATTTCTCTCTGATAGGCTCATAAGAGTAGTGGTCGATGGACAAAAATCAGAGGCCTGCAGTATTATTGCTGGAGTCCCTCAGGGGTCAATCCTGGGCCCAACTCTCTTCCTCATCTACATCAATGATCTCCCTAAATACATACTTAAATCATTCGTTGACATCTATGCTGATGACATGACCATCTACTGCAACACATCAAAGGCTGTAAATGGCAAAGTTCTCTCTGATTCTCTCTCCTCTGATCTCGAGCTCATGGTTCAGTGGGGGGAAGACGTGGCTGGTTACCTTTAATGCATCTAAAACCAAACTCCTATCTTTACATCATTAACGTTCTGACCCCCATCTGGCATCAATTGAAACGGATGGCTCTCGTCTAGGAGAAGCTCCATGTTTTGACAAGCTTCTGGGCTTGACCTTTACTCCTAATATGAAATGGAACATGTACATCAAGTCTGTTGCCAAGGTCGCTGGAAAGATGGTGGGATCCTTCTTCCGCTCCAGAAGATATCTCACTACTGATGCAATTTTCTATCTATATAAAAGCCAAGTACGTCCAAGGATGGAATACTGCTGCCATATCTGGGGAGGACCTGCTAAAAACAGCCTATTCTGCCTTGACAGAGTACAAAATAGACTTCGTGGCTTAGTGGGTGATGCTCTTTTCTCTTCCCTGCAACCTCTTTCCCACAGAAGAGATGTTGCGAGCCTATCCTTGTTTTATCCTTATTTCCATGGCAGGCGCTCGTTTGAGCTCCAATCTTTGGTCCCCCCCTCGCCAATCTTTTACGAAAAACACCCGTCTTGCTGAAACCACTGTCAAAAATTTTCCCCACTCTTTATCTGTGCCTAAATCAAAACGTAGATTCCATGAACAAAGCTTCTTTCTTAGAAGTGCACGCTTGTGGAACTCTGTTCCGTCTGCCTGCTTCCCACCTGACTACAACCTGTATGTCTTCAAGTTCAACGTAAACAAATTCCTGATGAACCGCCCCCTTAAGTAGACACTTTATTAAATCTCCACACTAACGTACTGTACATGCCATAACCCTTATCCCTGAGTGGCTTCCGGGCCTTGATAAGTGGTGACCACCTTGTAAAAAAAAAAAAAATATATATATATATATATATATTGATATATTGCGAATCTCGCTAGGTCTAGCCAAAACTAATAAGTTTTACACATGAAATCTGGATAACTCATTTCACTTTTTCCATTGACTGAAATGACTTTGCTATTTCCTACCTCCATATTGCCCTTTCCTTCATATTTTTAAAAACTTGTTTTTAAAAACTTGAATTTTACTTCTCCGTGATCCGATGGATTTTCGGGAAGCATGAACTTACCCTGGACATTTGTAATACTGTTTCCTATGTTAGATTAAACCTGTAGTTCTTTATTAGATTAAACCTGTAGTTCCTGGATTTTATTTCTTTATACAACGGATTTTTACCCTATTCTTTTTATACTTCAACTTTTTTTTCTTGTTTCTGCTTTCATAATGATTATGAAACTTTATAAACTTTCACAAACTGCTAAAAACTTTTTTATGCAAATATGATTCAATTCATCTTGGTATTTTCTTTTAATGCACTAATCTGTAAAATTTATTGTATATTTTGCAAACCTTTTTCCTCTGATGAGAAGAATTGCATTTTTCGAAACTCAGAGGAATGTCTTTTACGTATATTTGTGCTCTTTGCCGGATAATTACAAATTCTGTGTACATTCTTTACAGGTTTGTTGTCTTTGTTTTCTTTTTTTTTTTTGAGAATTTGAATTAATTTTCAATAAAATTTTCTATTATATATATATATATATATATATATATATATATATATATATATATTAAGTAATGTGATTGATAATTTAAAATTTAAAAATCAAATTATAATTAAATTAAAAATCCTTTTCATAAGAAGGAACAACAACAAAATCAATTATCTGTACGATCGTTTCGGAAAACAATGCTTTTTATTGTGGTAGACATCAAGTTACGGACAATAGTTATTACATATAGTTTTTTAATAAGCAAGGTCTCCTTGTCAGCAAATTTTGAAGGGTTTTTATTAAATTTAAAAGACACCATAAATAAACCTAGCATTAAAAGTAAGGCAGATGTATAGTTTGAATCAATATTGCCACAAGGTCACCACCAGCTTCATGGTATGCATATGGGAAATTCAGAAGGCCAGCGCCTAAAGCAGCATTGACAATCAGTAAGACAGCTCCATACCAGCTGGTGCCATCATTGTTCGTAGCGATCCTGACTTTGTTCCCGAGTAAAGGCTCCTGCTCTTGCTCCTCTGAATATTCAGGCGGAATTTGTTCACTAGAGTAAGTATATATATATATATATATATATATATATATATATATATATATATATATATATATATATATATACTAGCAAAAACAGCCTACAGAAAATGGACTTTGATTTATGAAAGTATGATAGGTTATGAAAAGGAAGGGTTGTAAATTTGGGTTGAATTTGGGGGTATCAAAACCAAAGCAAAATATGATGAAAGTAAAAATAAAATAGATAAACCCCATAATTTATTATACCATACTTGTTCACACTGAAACACTTATCACAATATTCTGTGGATTTATATTAAAATACCTTGTTAAACTTTGTGACATATTTCCATTCTATGGAGGTCAGGTGCGAACGAACACCCCATAATTTTATTATACCATATTTCTTCAAACTGAAACATAATTATCAAAGTATACTTACGCAGATAGATATGAAAAGTCTTTATTAAAGTTTGTGCCTATTTCCATTCTATGGAGGCCAGGCGCAAACGCAGAACCCACAATTTTATTATACCATCCCTATTTAAGTTAAAACATACTTATCAAAGTATTATTATGTACATCTATATCAAAAACACTTGTAAACGTTTTTTTTAAATTTTTTTTTATTTCCATACTTTGTGGACCAGGCGCAAACGCAGACCCCACAATTTTAATGAACCACCGTTCTACCAGATCAAACATACCCATTCCTGTGTCTCGATACATTTTCTATCATTATATGTAATCAGTTTTTTAAAATAGTCAACCATATAGGAGCCTATTCGTGACCAGACACACACACACACACACACACACACACACACACACGCGCACACACACATACACACATACACACAGAGACATTCAACTTTATATTATAGATATATATATTGCTAAATCGTAGAAGTTTCTAGGTTGGTATCTTAGGGCACGTTCAATTCATTGGGGGAGATGTACCCTGAATAAACTCGCCAGGAGTGTAGGTGACAAAGCGATACTCCACGTTGTAAGATGCCTTCCTGAAACTGCATATTAAGCACATGTTTGTTACAGCCAATGGTGACATCTGAAGTGTGTGCGACATGAAGCTACGCTTCGTGGATCACCTAAAAACACTTCAGGGCTGGGGCTGGGGCTGGCTCAATTCTAATATAATTTTCCAAGCAAAAATTTATTGTTTGGATAAAGAATACCATATCTAAAGAAATTAATATAAATATTGTATTCTTTGTCCAGAAACGAAGTAATTATGATCGAAGATAATTATTATTAAAAGAGAATGCTGAAATCGAACTCAGAATCAAAAGTTAAAATAAATACATTTTGTCATTTAGATACGATTCTAGGAATGCAGTGGAATTATCCATTTTAGTTAGAAATAACTATAAATACAAAGTTAGGTCAGAGGAATAATGAACAATCAAGCAAAGGAACATCCTTTATGTCGCGAGGACACGTGTTGGAAGCATATGCAATATCCATGTGCAAAACATGTACGTGTTGGCCACGTTCTGACGTCACAAAGAAATATAGATTCATTATATATAGTTAACTTAGGGTCCGAAAACTGAGTTGAGAGAGGAGAGACAGAGTAATCACAGTTCAGTTCAAGTTGAGTTGGAGAAAGGGTTGGCCTAAGCTCCTTCAGGAAACAAATGGGTGGGGGGTCAAAATGTAGCAACTTAACACAGCATCCAATTCTCTTCATTCTCATCACCAGCTGGAAAACAAATGTCTTCATATTGTTATGTAACCTTTGTCTTCGTTTGTCATCAACCTAATGTGTTGTCTTCTGTTATTTTATAGCATCATACTGTCCCATCAACTTGTAAAATGACCGTTATACGAAACCCCTTCCAAAGTGTTGACTGTATTCCCCTCATCAATAATGTACCTCGCCTCCGTGTTTAAAGAACTGTCCATTACACCTCTCTTCTCTTCACCTCTATAATCTATCTCCTATTATAAATGTCGTCACGTCCCCGTTATGCGCCCCCGCTCTTTGGAGCCACCCGTATGCAACAGTATTCTTATATAAAAAATATTACCTCCCAAAAGTTTTTTGTAAGATTCATTAATCTGTGATCTAATTCATCTCATTATTCTTTAAATTACTGAGTCTTACACGTGTTTCATTGAATGGCATAAACCAAACAAATCACCAGAGACTTTACATTAGTTCATCAAAGAATAAAATTGTACAGTTTTTTGTTTCCTTGGTTCAAAAAAAAGAAAGACAATTTTTAAACGAATTGGAAATATTTAAAAGATATATGATAAGATCCCTGGCGACACCAGATGATCTTGCTTTTCAAATAGAGAAAGAGAAGAAGGGAGACAGATTTGGAATTATCTACATGTCAAAAGAGATGATCTTGTTTTTCAAATAGAGGAAGAGAGGGCAGAAGAGGGGGGGTTGTTAATGCCTGATTGGGACAAAACAAATGTCTATGGGATTTTGTCAGAAAGAGAGAAAACAAATAATAATTTGTTTTATCTCATTTGCTGTTATATATCTATCAACAACGGAAAGTTTGTTTTTAAAATCTCTGTTGAGCGAGATGAAGAATAGGGGTCAAAAAGTAGGGGTCACCGCCAGGCATTGTTCGACCTGGGTGACTAATCATGCCTAATTGGTAATAAGTAAAAAACCTCAGTGCAGGTGGGAGTTGAGGTCTGGTAGAGATAAGCTCTAAGAGAAAAGAAAGAATAACTCCAGAAAGGTGGAAGGGGAATTTCTGATTTGATAAAAACGATTGGCTTTTTAGAGTTAGAGTCCTTTTACTGGTTGGCATCGAAGCGTCCACATCACTCTCACCCCGCCTGGGGGGTTGGGGGGGGGCGAAACCTCATAAGAGCTAAGTTGAAAAGCTCTTGTTCTTAGCTGGGAAATTAATTAGAGGAACTTAACCTACATCATGAAGCTTGGATCAAAGAACTCGACTATAAACAAGTGTAAAACGATTTATGAATAATTATTTTGTTTCGTTATATAAAAATGTCCCAGAGTTTTTCCTTGTTTCTCGATTGCCGGTCTGAATTTTTATTCCAGTTTATTCCAGGTATGCCCTGAAGCCAGATGATGAAGGAGATAGACTGGATCCAGCACGAAGTCAGAGTGACGACCGAAATCGACAATGTTGCCACACGGACTTAGGGTCATGCACATTTCGCGTGCCCTGAGCAGCAGAAGATATTTTCCAGTAACCAGTGAGAGTCTAGTCACCCTTGAGGGGTCCACCACTAGACAAGTAAGAATGTAGCCCTGCTGGGTTGCATCTATGGTCCTGTGAGCTGGGAGCGATGAACACGGCCAGAAGTAAATCACAAGTATGCTCCCGTGAACCAGGATAGCGACGGATGCGGCCCGGCCCTCGGACAGAGAGGGTGTTAGGGTTATAGATATAAAAATCCGAAATCCAGTAAAAACAGTAAGAACAACCAACTTGTTATAGATAAAACATTGATGACATACTGATATGCAGAATAAAGAAACAAAGTTTAGTTTGTAGATCACGAGTGAAATAGGCTCATTCTTAACGCCATATTTGAATTCATACTGAGCTAGCAACATTACTAGATTTTACGTATTTGTACTATTGGGAGCTAAAAAAAAGAAAGAAATGAGGATAAAAAATAATTTTTAAAATACATAAAAATATAAAACTAATAACAATACACTCTGGATGAAATAATTCGCTGAATGCTAGTATATATATATATATATATATATATATATATATATATATATATATATATATATATATATATATATATATATATATATATGATTGTTGAGCTGGATTAAATCAGACGATATGAAATAAAATGGAGGTGGAAGGACCTGGATACTCAACGTTTCGCCCGATTTATGCGGGCTTCTTCAAGAGGGATGGTCATTGACGAGAGAGTCGGAGGATTGGGCCTATATATACTTCTTTTTTTTTTTTTAATCTCTACGATATTTTAACTTTTAGGCGTAATCCACTACACTAGTTTACTCTAATTTATTTTTTCTCTCATAAAATGTATATATATGTATATATGACATCTAATTTACATAAGGAAAACACGTTGCTCTCCCCCATCATTATATATAGCCCCAATCCTCCGACTCTCTCGTCAATGACCATCCCTCTTGAAGAAGCCCGCATAAATCGGGCGAAACGTTGAGTATCCAGGTCCTTCCACCTCCATTTTATTTCATATATATATATATATATATATATATATATATATATATATATATATATATATATATATATATATATATATAATGACAGATTTAATGCTAAAGTGCGAGTGGATCAAGGAATTTTACTAATTTTATTGTTGTTTTACATTTGAGTCTTGGAATCAATTTTAGTTGGAGTTCCATACGGGTTGCCATCGGAAAAGTTGCTGAACATTGATGATTTCGGATTATGAAAGAATAGATTACCTACTTGTTAAGTTAAAAACTTTGGGGTTTGGTTTGGTTTGATTTAATTTGGTTTGATTTGATTTGGTTTGGTTCTTTTGTTTCACGGCATATCACCCCTTTTTAGGTTAATTTAATATCCAATCCAGCAATTTGGGGGAATTTTTCTATGTTTCACGTATTTTTATATTTTCAAATATTTATTCGTGGTATTTGGTTTGGTTGTTTCTTTTTACGGCATATCAACACTTTTCGGATTATTTAATATCCCCTAATAAAAGAGAAAGGTAATGCCTGAAAGGATTACATCATCACAACAGAACAGATACTACACTTCTCCCTCTCTTAATAAAAGAGGAAGATAATGCCTGGGAGGATGACAATATGCCAACAGAACAAATACTACACGACACCTATCATCGCTACACACAAAAAAGATAATACATGGGAAGATGATCTCATGACAAAAGAACATAGATTACTAAAGGAGGGGATAATGCTTAGGAGAACGACAAACGAACATATCTTACACTACCGCCAAAGGTGAGAAGGTCGTCTCATGACAACGGAACATGTATTGCACTACCTCAGTCTACAAATAAGAAAAGGGGGAGGTAATCCATGTGAAAGCAGCAGGAGACATACTATAATACCACTCCTTAAGTGAGCATTATATAACTATTAATAACAGCTTATTCAATGGAAAAGAAAAATCGTTTTATTCTCGTGTCGCGAAAGAAATATGAAACTAATTCCTCATAGTCAGTTAACGCACCGATTGACCTGAGTCGCGGCTTGATTTGTTTGACGTGTTGTTGCAATGATTGACATCTGAGGCTCGGAGGTCAATTTTTTTTTTAAGTTTAACAGATCGTGAGAAACCGAAATTTACATAGAAAATACTAGATAATTCGTACGGCCGTGTTATCTCTAAAGAACTAGGAATACAGCAAAATAAATACAGTCCGATAAAACAAAGCAAGGACGTGAGAACAATAAAATCACTAGGGCTATCACAATAGAATATTATTTTCATTGTTTTGACTCTCGAGTATATATCCGACACAGTTAGACACAGTTGATCAACTGAGAATCACATCACTCTACATAAAAGCATATAAGATATCAACGGATACACACTCGAGAGTCAAAACAATGAAAAACTACTGCTAGAATTTGGAATTTCTTTCTCCCCCCCCCCATATATATATATATATATATATATATATATATATATATATATATATATATATATATATATATAATTCTTCAGAATAAAATTATTCAACAATCAACTGGTATCGAAACTTGTGATTATAAGTTTTACAAGGTATTACTGGCAGCAATATTCTATAAGTATTATCCCACCTAAATAAGAATTGCTCGATATACAAGATAGAGCAAATAAATTTAATTTTAGTAATTCAATGAATTTTAAAATTTATGACGTGAAATGTTTGATTTTTTTTTTTATTATTCTATGTAAAACAAAGAATGCATTTGAAATATTATAACTCCTTATCCTATAGGATTTCGATATCTACCATCTCTTCAGATGAGAAAATATTAGCAAATAGTTATAATGGTTTACACCTTATTTGCTAAAGTCAATGAAACATGGAAAATCACAATTAAAAGTTAATTAAATACTTAAACAAATTTTAATTGTGATTTTCCATGTCTCACTGACTTTAGCAAATGGAATGAGGACATCTTTTACTTTGAAAGGCCCTGTCAAGATTGTTGCTTTTATGATGTTTTTCATTAGTTTTTTTTTTGTTTTTGTTTTGTTTTGTTTTTCTTCTACTGAAAGCTGCGTGCCATTGTAAAGCTTGGGCTTGTTGATATTTCGCAACATGATAATTGGCATGCCAATTTTCAATACGTGAAGTGACATTCCTGGCAAATCTAGTGAATTCAAAAATTCTTTCTTCTTTCATAATAATGTCGACGGACATGTATGTGACTATCACACTTTGAATGTTAAACTGAATAATATTGTTTGATTCGTGGACGTCTTTGTTCTTGACTGAAAAAATAACTTGTTCACTCAGCCAACTAGGATTCTTGTATTAATTTGAATATCTAGAAAAGCTTTTTAACATCTTCTTTTAATATCACTAAATTACAGAAGCAATGAGGCAATGAAATTCGCCCTGAATCAGATCAGCCGGCAATTTTCCGTCCCCAATTTCCAACAATTGATGTGGAAATATTTCTGCTGATCTTACAGCTGGACACTCATATTTGTTGTTAAGTTTATATATTCACATTTCGCCAAAAATTTAAATATTTGATCAAAGCATTTATTTCATCTTTCGGTGTGATCAAAGAATTACAGATAATATTTGCCTGGAATCTCCAGTAAGCAATTCCCAAATGATCTGGCATTTCCACGAAAATCTTGCAATGATCGATCCAGAGCTTCGAGTGATTTTTGTGCGCCATTGTGAATTTATCCCAAACAATAAGTTTGCATTTCTGCAATACTTTTCCTATGTTGGGTGTTTTCGAAATGTTGCGCATGAGAGTTTCAATACA